>NW_024884253.1:15289105-15324578 GCF_019232065.1 Centrocercus urophasianus
AAAAAAAAAAAAAAAAAAAAAAAAAAGAGAAAGAAGAGAAAAGAAAAAAAAAGATAATCTTTAGTTGAAATTGTAAAAATATGTGATTTTACAGTTTTAAAATATATTTTTTAATGTTTTATTATATTAGCATAAATAGCGTCTTTCCCTTCTTTCATCATTTTTAGTGTCATGACTAATGTTGAGAACTACACTTCTGTAGTTTAAAAGACAGATCCTAACTGTGCACAAGTGAGTTAAATGTGCAAGATAGAAAAAATAAATTATGAAAATAAATATTAAAAAATAAAAGAAAGAGCCAGAAAGATGAAATTTCAGGCTGTGGCAAGGATTTGGGGGACTGGACTAGCTAATATTGTATCTTCTATTGTGAAAAAAAAAAAAAAAAAAAGATACTAACAGTGATAATCAGTGGGGTAAGTTCTGCTGTCATTCCAATTTTAATTACTATACATATCAAACTAAACAAAGTTTTCTGTATTCAGTTAATGAATGACTCAGGAGTCTTCCCTGCTCTGAAAAGAATATACACAATTTACTCCATAGTAAACAGTTTGCACTTTACTGTGATTTTTTGATGCCTCATTCTGCCTTCTTCCTCTGTGCTATCACTGACAAACTAGCCTTTGCAGTCAGTCATAAGATTTCTGAAGCACACTTCTTTGGAGAAGCAAATAATAAAGCTGCAATGAAAATGATTAATCTAGTTCATAGACTTCAGCAGAGCTTTTCAACATTTCCTTTACTAAAGCCTAGCTGCCTCAGACTGTCTTCATAGGGAGGTACTCCAGCCTTCTCCAATGGCTCTACATTTTTCATGTGCTTGGGGCCCCATGCCAGGATGCAGTACTCCAGATGAGGCCTCATGTGGGCAGAGTACAACAATCATCTTCCTTGCCCTGCTGTCTACTTCTCTTTTGATGTAGCTCAGGATAAAGCTGGCCTTACAGGCTGAAAAACACAGTCTCATGCCAAGCATTTCATCAGTCAGAACTCACAAGTTCTTTTCCACGGGGCAGGTCTTAACGCTTATGCACATCCCTTTGCATGGCATCCCTTCCTTCCTTTATATCAACTGTACCACTCAGTTTAGTGCCATCAGAAAACTTGCTGAGGGTACACTTGATTGCACTGCCTACGTAGATCATGGAATCATAGAATGGGTTGAAAAGGACATCAAAGATCATCTAATTTCAACCCTCCTGCCATGGGCAGGGTCAACAAAATATATATGAACATCTTGTCACTGCCACTCAATCAAGGCATGTTTAATCAGTATTATAACTGATGTATACACAGTTCAAAATTAGACTGTGTATACAGAATGTGCATATAACCATACAAATAGGGTATTTTCTTATCCACTTGAAATACTATATGCACCTTTTCATGACCACTAATTTTTCAATGAAATAGAAATGTTAGTATTGGCCAAGGGTCTGTTGAAAGTTATGACTATGTTCTAGATCTGATTGTTGTCTATGATTGATAAATCTATATTGTGATCAAGGCCTCATCAAAATACTAGAGAATTTGGAAGTGGGCTAATCTCTCCACAGGTGTGATTTGATCAGCATGCTGGGCCCTTATCAGAGTTTTATTTAATCTTGATGTTCCCAATATCAGAATGGATGTAAGATTTTAAAACTAGCTATCAGCTTTTCAAGTTATTAATAAACAAATTCCTTGCAACTTTGTGCCTTTTTATTGGCATCAAGAAAGAACCAGCATTTCCTAATGCAAAACATGGTAGCAACTGGAGGGATTAGCTCATCAATGTATATGTGTGTTGAAAGATACAATTGTCAGCAAGTAGGGGAGTCCATAGGTCACAGGACTTGCAGGTCTGGATGATAGCAGTAGAAGGGAACAGGATGTATGTGGAAGTAAAAGAAATCTAATGTCAGCAAATGGGATTCCTTGGGAATGATTATACTTTTCCAGTGAGTTTAATAGTATGTGCAAATATACATACGTTTAATTTGCTAGCAAACATCAAAGGCAACTAACTGAGGAGTAAGATACCTGTATCTGGAAAGATGCAAAGTCTGAGTCAGTTGACAGGTGAGAAGCTCGTAGTTTCTGGGCATGGATATAAGCATATTGAGAATCTGTATTAATATTTAGGGAACCTGTGATCCACTGGCTGAACTGCTATATGCAAGGAATCACGTTCAGTAGTATAAAGTCCAACTGGAGGCCAGTCAGTACTCCTATGGACTAAGAGATCTGAGATTGTTTAGCTGGAGAAGAGGAATCTTGTGCGTAAATAGCTGATGGAAGGGAGTAAAAATAAAGGCAAAGACAGACTTTTGAAAGAGGAACCCAAGACATAAAGCAATGGACTCAAATAGAAGTACAGGAAATTCTATTCAAGCATAAGTTTCTTCATTTTTTTCTTTGTCTTTTCCCTTTTTTAAAAGTGCATCAGTGGTCTAACTCTGGGACAGGTTGTCCAGGAGAGGCTGTGAAATGCCCGTCCTTGGGAAAAATTCAAAACCCATTGGGTACAGCCTTGAGCAGTGTGCTGTATTAAATGCATTAGACTAGATGACCCACAAATACATTAATCATTCTGTGATTCTGTTGTTTATTTATTTATTTTTTGCTCTGGAACAAATATTAGTCTGTGAAATATGAGCAAGAATCTTTCCCTTTGCTTTGGGTGCAGTAAGAGTAAATCTATGCTTAGAACACAGGTTGGTATTAGATCACATGATAAAAAGTTATATATAATCAGCTAAGATAATTCAAAAAAAAAGACCATCTACTTAAAATACATTGAGGATTGTTCTCGTATTTCTGGTGATGTACATTTCTAGGGCTAAGACAGTGAAATTCTTAAATTGTTTATTAGAATAGGAGTAAATATTTGATGTACACTATTTTTAAGCTTAATAGAGTGATCAACACCAACAGTATGCAACTTTTTTCAGGCCACACATGCAAAAAGAAATACTCCAACTATTTTAATATTACAGATTTGTCAAATATTAACTAAAACATGGCCAAGAAAGAGTTATTGAATTTTAGATGTATTATGAGTTGTTGAAACAGTTTTGCTATTTGTACATTTGTGTTTGAACCAGGGTTTAAAAAGAAATGTCTAGTATTAAGCTGAGAAAGAAAAAATAAAATGTCACTGGCTCAGGTTCTTCCTGCAATTTTTGTTAAGCCTTGTTGACTTTTTCAAGTCAACATAGAAGTCCTGTAAATATAGATATTCAGTAGATTGCATCTTGTGTATTGAATTTAGAAGATGAAATTTAGAAGAAAATTTGAATTCACGCTTTCTAACATAGGTGCCACTTAATGTGAGTTGTTAGGCTTGATATCTTCAACAAAAAAAAATGGGATACATAATTAATTATATACTGCCTCATTATATGCTTTTAGAGAGAAGCCTGAATAGTTGATAAATTTAAAGGCTAATGTTGTGAGTGATGCAAAATCGGGATGTAAAAAGATGTTAAATCTTAAAAGCTAACCACCAGAATCTCATGGCTGCCCATATTCCTGTAGTCATTCAGGTCATCAGAAATAGACCAATGTTGCCTCTGGTGAAGCATTTATCATTCTTTTTGAAACAAGTTTTTACTGCTACTCATTCTGCCTGTAAATGAAAACAGTTTCTGCAGAGACTTAAATACACATGATGAACTTACTTTAGTGATTTTGATGGTCCAACAACTACTGGGCTATTCTTGACATCTTAATGAAATGATCATTTTATGAATGATATATATGTATATTTTTTCCTGACAATAATTATCCAGAATATCAAGTTCACAAGACATCTACTTAAAAACATAGTCTTTGAAAAACTGAGCTACTGGCTCTATCCTTTCTATTGGTTTCCTTTTTATTGGTTATATTTAGTCTCCCCTAAATATAATATTTAGATGGTTGAGTCACCATCCCTGGATGTGTTTAAAATCCATTTGGATGTGGTTTTCAGGGATATGATTTAGCAGAGGTTAGTTAGTTAGGGCAGTATGGTTAGGTCATGGTTGGAGTCAATGATCTTTAAGGTCTTTTCCAACCCGAGTGATTCTATCATTTTATGATTCCAAATACGCTGTAATCCATCAAATCTTTATTGTAAATTTTCAGTGCTAAGTGGTACTAACTGCAAAGGCTTCAGAAAGCAAACAAGAAAATGAAGTCTGAAATTAAAAATGCAATATGCTATTTTGTTGGCCTGAAATACGATGCACTATATTGCCATATAATACATTGTTACCAGTTATGATGATGTTAAAACTCACAGAGTAAAATACTTAGAAATAAAAAAACAGGTCACTTAAACATTGTTATTGAAAGTTTTCTCTCCCAGATTCTCGTACCTAACCTGTGTTACATTCATGCTGTGTTTCATTCACAAATATTACACGATACAAGTCTCATGAGTTCTTTGCCCAGAAACAGAATCATTGTCAAGGTGAGGATTTCTTTCTTCTCTCTGGCTGGAGAGCTGTGATGCATCATTTTCAATTGACGTATTTTTCATTGTCCTAGCCACTTGGAGCCATTGTTACATCTTTCCACATGCTTTGCTCTTTCTTCATTAACCTGCAGCTATCTGCTATTTTCAGCTTTATTTAATGCATTAGATACTCAACTTTTTTTGTGACCAAAAACTGTTTTTCCCAGTTCGGGAGTTTGCAGTACTATCAATAACTTACCAAGTATGAGATATTGATAATTCTGAAACCTCTCTTTTCTTCTCTGGTATGATTTGCTGTCTGTGTGATAAATATTACAATGTAGAGCAACACAAGCTTTAAAAGAAAAAAATACAATTTATTCATAGAATTGAAATCTTCAGCCTCTCCTTTTTTTTTTTTTCTTTTTTTTTTTTTGTTTCCCCCATCAACAACAAGACTAATATTTTTTCCACCAAATACTTGGCGAAATTAATGTCTGAAAAAATTTAATATGTTCTGATATCAAGGACTTGAAACAAAATATACTGCAGGAAAAATTTATCTGTAACTAATAATCAATTTTGACTGACCTTGTTTGAATAATCGAAAGTGAAATTTTATTAAAAAATAAAAATTAACAGCAATATAACTTCTTCTCCATTTTCTGTATAATGCTCCCTCCCATTATGTGCAAGCCATTTGGCAGTAATGCAAGTGAATAGAAGTCTTTGTTCCCCTATGTATATGTTCCCCTATATTCAGTACTAGTGAGGCCGCACCTTGAGTACTGCGTCCAGTTTTGGGCCCCTCACTGCAAGAAGGATATTGAGGCCCTGGAGCGTGTTCAAAGGAGGGCAACAAAGCTGGTGAGGGGTCTGGAACACAGGCCATATGAGGAGAGGCTGAGGGAGCTGGGAATGTTCAGCCTGGAGAAGAGGAGGCTCAGGGGAGACCTCATTGCTCTCTATAACTTCCTGAAGGGAGGTTGTAGTGAGCTGGGGGTCGGCCTCTTCTCTCGTGTCATTAGTGATAGGACCAGGGGGAATGGCTTCAAGCTACGGCAGGGGAGATTCAGGCTGGACATTAGGAAGTATTACTTTTCAGAAAGGGTGGTCAGGCACTGGAATGGACTGCCCAGGGAGGTGGTGGAGTCACCGAGCCTGGGGGTGTTCAAGGAAAGACTGGATGTTGTGTTGAGGGACATGGTTTAGTGGGAGCTGTTGGTAAGAGGTGAGCGGTTGGACTGGATGATCTTTTAGGTCTTTTCCAACCTTGGTGATTCTATGATTCTATGATTCTATGATTCTTTCAAAAATGGACTTTTCAACATAATAGTTACATTCTGTGCATGATGGTAACACTGGACAATGTTGGAACACAGTGCACATACAAAGGAATAAATTATATTGATCACTTATAAACATGAAAATAGAGGACATGTATATCACAGGTAGGAGCTGCCTTAAAAAGACTATGAAGTTTGAAGAAACAAAATATTAACCAAGATGTCTTGTGAATGGCAATGATCTTTGAGGTCCCTTCCAACCTGGGCCATTCTGTGATTCCATGGTAATCCTACAGGCATCTTTCCTTTGTTTCTTTCTAATCTCTGTATTTTTATTTTTTCTACTTTGGCATTATATGACTATCAGAACTTAGAATCTGATTTTGTTTTAACTTTCTGTGCAAATAAAGCCTAGTATTAAATGCATCATCAACAACAGTTCTTTGTTTTGTTTCCTTTTTTTCTTTCTTTTACATAAAGTTTAATTAGCTCACTTTCATTTATCCTATTCATTCTCTTCCACAACATAAATGCTTCATTTTTATGTCAAATCTTCCATTGCTTCAGTTAGTTTCTTTTTTTTAATCTTTTTTTTTTTTTCCTGCATGTGTCTGCAGTGCTTTCTTTTTCAAAAGAAATGCCACACTGATTTTTTGTTGTTGTTGTTGAAATAAAAGTTAAATCTTAAAGTAGCAATCAGCTTTGTACCAGGTTTACTCACAAAGAGATTTCTACCTCATCTTAAAGTATTCCAATGATTAAATGGCTGTCTCTGTATATTTCATCTATAGTCAGCATATTTGTTGTAAAATCTGTTTATATCAAGGTAGGTGTGCTACTCTTGTTCTTTCTAATCTAAATCTATTCTCTTTTAAAGTCTTTATCTCTTGTCACTATGTTCCTTGGTAGAGTCTCTCTTCAGCTTCTTTGTAGTCCCCTTTTCACTATTGGCAGGACACTATAAGGACTCTTCAAAGAATGTTTTTTTTCCCCATAATGAACAACATCAACTCTGAGCTTCTTTCCATATAAAAAGTGCTCCAGCCCTCTGATCATCCTCTGGACCCACTCCAAACAGGTTCATACCCTTCCTGAAGTACTCTAGATAGAGTCTCACAAGAACAGAATCATCTCCCACAATCTACTGCAATGCTTCTTGGCTGCAAACACACATCAGCCAACATTGAAGTCCGTCTTCCAATCAATTGAGAAGATTGGACTTCTCAATCCATTCTATCTGCCCGGAATGTATTTGTGCTTAGGATTGCCCCACCCAGCTGTAAATCAAAGGATAAGTAATCTTTAAAACCATGACAGATATGTTCTGTGCAATCAGTGCAGCCTGGATATTCAAGGTGGCCCTTATGGTAAGCAGGCTAGATCAAGCATTAGAAACAATCTAAAAATAGTGTTTTTGGTGTAGCTTGCTAAATATTATTTGGCATCACTAGTACAACAGCAGAAGTAATGCAATAACCTCCCATAGCATGAACTTCAGATTTCTCTGGGTTTGCCCTAGCAAGAGATTGTTTTGCTTATATTTCACAATTTCTGATGGCTAAGTGGTGATTTTCCTGACTGAAGTTATGCTCCATGACTATCAATAATTGTTAAAGTTAGTGGAGATTGTTGTGCAACAAATAGTGCAGCAGAGCCTCTCTGCACATGAAAGACTGTTGTCATTTATTGTTGGACTCAGAAAAACATTTAAAAGGTAAGGGTAATACTTGTGCACTTGCAACCCAGAAGGCCAGTTGTATTCTGGGCTGTATCAAAAGAAGGGTGCCAGCAGGGTGAGGGAGGTGTTTGTCTCCCCCTTCTTCACCTTCATGAGGCCTCATCTGGAGTTCTGCATCCAGGCCTTTTCAAGCATTAAGAAAGAAAGATTTAAAGAATGTGAAGTGTGTGAAGGAGAAAAAGTGCTTCACTTCCTCATGTCAGTAAAATTAGGAATGTTATACCTGAACGAATTCAATTTCATTTTAAAGTAAAATGCTGTATATATGCTTTTTGAAATGTTGACATTTACTGAGAAAAAAATAAAAATGAACACTAAAAAATTTCTTTCTTTTTTAAGAGCAGATTTATATAATTGGATATTTGATTTTAACATCCTTTTTTAATATATATATATTATTTTAATTTTTCTTCTAGAAATTGGGCTTAATGTAGCATACAAGAAAAAATGATAGTAAAAGGAAAGGGCAGACTAAAATTTTTAACATTTTTCTTATTGCTTTTTTCATGAAAAAAGTTACCAAAAAACCCACATTGTTTATCACAAAATGCAGTATGTTTGTCAGTAAATAACAAACTGCGTTATCTGACTTTGAGGTAATAAGGTAGTACCTTTCAGGTGATAGTCTGAGCCAGCACTTAGAAATACAAAATATGATCTGTCCTTCCACTTAAAATAATGAAAATATCTGTGATGTATACCATAATGAAAATTTTGTTGTATTTTCTCTGCTGTAATTCAATTTATTTATAAAGCCTGAAAGTTCTATTAGTAATTCCATCATTCACCCTGAATTTGCAGTTTAAGCATTCTATTAACCATGCTGAAATGACTTATTTACTACAGTGTTCAAATCATAATGTACAGCTGGTCAGATATATATTTTATCTTTTGAAATATAACCAATACTGGCCTTGAACTTAGCATCTGATCTTTGCATTCTGATAAGAAAGCAGACTAGTTTAGGGACATGAAATGAAGATATTCACTTTATTGTATGAAAGTGCAGACATAAAGATAATATTATGATGTGATTATGAAGTTACATAGAGGGATATGGGGATCCTTCTGCTGGCATGGAGTGATCGGAAGAAACAACTAGAACATAATATGAAGAATTCAACCTTCACAAGAAGGAAAAAAGTTATGGCAACATGTTTATTTTCTTTCAAATTAACCTCAGTTAAATAATCCTTTCTTATGGAAATGAATATAAATGCCTTGACTAAAATTAAAACAAATAGTTTTTTTTAGGGGTCAGTTCTTCCCATATCTGGGCGTTTTATATGTCAATAAGAGGTGAAACTATGCATAAGTTTAATCTTACAGAAAAGACCTCGCTGTCATTAAGGGCACATAGGCAGGAAGTGTACAAACTTACTTTAATCTCCCACCACCTGATAGGCTTTGCTACTTTTGTGACCTTCTGCAGTCAAGTTGATTACTTGTACTCTACCAATTCAGCAAGGTCTGATGTCTCTTTCCACTACAGAAAATAATCACTTATATGCTTATTACTCTTGCAGAATCATGTAGATATCTGAAGTGAATATAATGTACTTAGAACATCCAAACAAATAAGAGTTTGCTAATCACAAACACACAAAGTAAATGCAAAACAGTAAATTGTTGATACTTTACACACGTCTTTCCTGTGTAAGCAAAAAGAGACTTCAAAAATATTAAAGCTGGGTTTTATTTATCTATTCTAGATTTCAGGGCAGTACGGAACACTTACATATGCTTTTTGTAGAAAATTTATTTTAATGTTGAAGGGAAAAGTGGAGCCATGGTACGTTGTTCAATCATGAAGATGAATTTATTTTTTATCCCTCTTTGCCTATTATTGATCTTAACTTAGAAGATGCATAGTTCTATGCATTTAAGCAACATGGATGCTTATATTTACCTTAAAAATATAGCTGGAACAAATTGAGAAAACAAAGCTTTACTTTCTACATAATTTAACTAGAAATGAAGTTTAATATAACAATATAAGACCTAGCACATTTCATTAGAAAAATCAGTGTGTAAGCATTTTCTCACTGATATTCAGTGAAACTGAGTTACAGGGGAGTCAATCTATCCAGCAAATCGTTTCTGAATTATGATATTTTAAAAGTGCTTCTGGTTTGGAGCAAAGCCAGCCCTCTTTCGGAATTTCACTCCCTACAGCAGATAAATAAAAGTTTAACATAATTCGGGATACATATCATTGCATACTGGCAGTCATCTAAAAGATAAAATCCAGAAAAAAGTGAATAGAAACAAAAATGTGATAACAATATATAAGAGTGTATATCCACATTGCAATTCCTCACTCACCTAACCACCAAACAACACCCAGCTAAACCTAGAACAGCTGTCCTCTACCTGGCTCCCCATAGCTCTGTGACTTTCTGATGTCTCCTTGTATGGAATAACCCTCTGTCTAACTCAGACCACCTGTCCTGGCATTGCCCCTTCATTGTAGCAGGTGCTCTTCCCCACCCAGCAGCCTGACTTAGCCTCAGATGTGTTCCCATCACTCAGCAACAGTAAAAACATCATCAGTGTGCTGTTAACGCTGTCTCAGCTGAAACCAGGACCTTAGAAGAGGTGAAGACAGTGTCAGGATGAACGAATCACAAAATAAGAGCCATTCAGACTAATGAGCAGATAATACAGTGATTGTGTCGTGTTTTCAGTAAATGACTGCCTAAGGTTTAAAGAAAATTTTAGAAAACTTCTTTAAAGGGGATGTTGTTTCCATTTTAATGAAATTATGTATGTAAATGCACATACGTATGTATGGTTACTAGTAAAAACGTAAGTCGTATGTAAGCAGTTTGCTGATAAACAAAAGGTTTGTCTTTTTGTTTGTAAATCAAATACAATAATAGTTAGTGCTTTCTTTGTTGTTAATAGGTAATTTTACTTTCCTTTTCACAATGTTTTCAAAGTTCTCTGTTAGCTGTGGAGAAGAATAGAAAGCCAAATTGTAATAATACTAAGCAGAAGAGAAAATGCCAACGATGTTTTAAATTTTCTAAAAAGCAGAGATGCAATCAGTAGAACATTCATAATGCCTTCTTGGCTTAAGAGCAAGTGATGAAAGAACAGAAAGTGAAAATTTCTTGACGGTGATAGAAAATAAAGCTTAACTTAAATAAGCAAATATTTCAAGAGAACAAATTCAAGTCATTCAAACCACTACTAGATTTCAGAGGATTAAAAAAAAGGTTGTTTCTAGATTATGTAACAAGAGAGCCCTGACAGGTGA
The DNA here is from genome assembly GCF_019232065.1 of Centrocercus urophasianus. NCBI lineage: Eukaryota > Metazoa > Chordata > Aves > Galliformes > Phasianidae > Centrocercus > Centrocercus urophasianus. The sequence continues at coordinate 15,299,818 of NW_024884253.1, forward strand.
AGAATGGTGAACAGCAATACAGGAAAAGAAGATGCAAGAGAATCAGGAAATACAAAAGTCATGTCAGTAGGGAAAACTCACAAGAATTCACAAGTGCCTGTGAAGGCATGTAGGGGTTATAAGACTTGAACTGACTGTAAGAGGTCAACAACTGCTGTTGTTAATGAAATAAAAATAAGTAAAGTAACTCAGGGCTTACATAGTGGCAAGGTTTAGATGGCAGGAAGCTGCAGGGGTGGCCTCTGTAAGAAGAGTCCAAGATAACCCCCGTGTTGGATTAGAGCCAGTTCCAGCCGTCCCCAAAAGGGACCTGGCACTGGCCAGAGCTAAGCCATGAGCAATGCTGGTCACACCTCAGAACGCATCTGAGACAATGTGAAAAAATACTGCACAACAGCAACTGGGAGAGAGGAGTGAGAAAATGTAGAGAGAACTTATCCCCACTGACACTAAGATCAGTGAAGAGATTTAGGGAGGTGGTGGTGCTCCAAGGATCGGATCAGAAGTTCCCTGCTGTCCATGAGCACTGCAGAGCACATCTACACATGCAGCCTATAGTAGTAACCATGGTGGAGAAGGAGGATGTGGCCTGAGGCTGCAGGCCATGGAGAATCCCCTGAGAAGGCCCTGGGCCAAAGTTGTAGTGTAAGGAAGGGAGCCTGCAAAGGAGCAGGAGGTCTGGAGGAGCTCTCATCCATGGGGAGCTTGTGCTGCAACAATTCTGTCCTGAAGAATGCATCATGTGGTAGAGGCCCATACTGTAGCAATGTTTTAAGAACTGCTGTCTGTGAGAAGCCCACGTAGAATCAGTTTGAAAATCCTATGGGAGAGATCCCGTGCTGGAGCAGGGAAAGAAAGTGACTAGGAAGGAGTAGCAGAAGAAAAAGTCTGTAGAGGGTTTGCAATCCTCTTTACTTATGCTGCTCAGGGAGAGCAGGTAGAAGATGGTGGATGATAGGGGAAGTTGTTTTCACTGGCTCAAGATGTTGGTAGTAGGCAATAAATAACATTTTTCTCCTTAGTCTGAGTCTGTTTTGCTCATGACGTGCATGATCTCCCTGTTCCTGACACTTGAGCTCTTTTTAGTCCAACTTTATTCCTCTCTACTCTGGTAGTAAGGGAGTGAGAGGGCTTTCTTGTGAAGTTTAACAAGGGAACAGTATGAAACCTCCACAGTCTTTTTGGAAATTATAAGCAGCAGCAGAACTTCTTTAATGTTTCTGTGCTGCACTTGCATCAAAACAGATCATCAAAAGAAAGCCAAAAAGGACCCATGAGAAAAAAGTATGTTACTCACTGCTGTGGATGAACAAATCCTGAAGAAGTATGAAGAAGAGGTATGGTAAAATGAAAGCAAGTTTATTGGCCACAAAAATAGCAGAGAGGAATGAGAAAAGAATAAAAAAGACAAGCCATTTTCTGTGCTGTCAGAGATCAGACATCATTTAAAGAACTTAAAAAGATAGGAAGTAGCATTGCAATGTAGTGCAAGGACAATATCAGACAAGGGCTAGAGAAGTCACCATCTACAGTGACAGAAGTAATTGAGGTTATGAGTACCACTGTTAAAGACAGTTGCAACTTTCTGTGAGGGCAGCAGTAAGAATTCCAGGTCTTCCTCTGTTACGCTTCTGTATGAAAGCCATGCTTTTTTTTTTTTTTTTTTGTACCCATAGTCCCTAAAATTTAAAATTCAGTAGTCTGCCTTATTACCAGAGTTATCCTTTCCACCAAAAGACAGAGCTCTTCTGGTTTAGCCCTGGCTCACAGCTAAGCACACACAGCAATTTGCTCACTCTCTCCAAGTGAGAGGATGCAGGAGACAACTGGAAAGGTAAAGGTGCGAAAAGTTGTGAGTTGAGAGAAAGTCCACAGTGTAAAGAAAAAAAAAAAGAAGAAGAAGAAAAAGCTTCAAGCACAGCAAAAGAAAGAGTTTGCTACTGCCTGTTGGCATACAGATTTTCAGTGACTTCTAGGAAAGCAGGTCTTGTCCCATGTAGTCATTTCTTGGGAAGACAGATGCCATCACTCCGAATATTTCTCCTTCTTCACTCCAGTTACTGCTGAGCATGATGCCAGATGGTATGGAGTATCCCTTTGACCAGTTTGGTGATTTTATGATAAGTTGAGAAAAAATCAACCATCTGGCATGAACAAAACTAGTTAAGGAGAAGAGCATTCCAGCTATTTTCTATTACTCACAATTAAGTGACAGCTAAAAGAAGTTTGAAGATCTGAAGTTTCAAGCTTAGTTCAGTGAGGAAGATTAACTTCAAAATGTTATAAATAACTAGTCATGAAAAAAAGTAAATCTCATTCAATGGAATGTACAAAGTGAATTTTCTGCTGTCTAGAGGAAGCAGATACTTTGTCCTTCTTCACGGCAGAAATGTTCATGACTTGGTCATTCCATCCTTTGTACGGGGCTACTTTTAAGGTAAAAGTAATTCACAAAAATATAAATAAAAAAAGTGTAATTATTTTATTGTGTAGTGAGGTATCATAAATATTCAAACGAATTTATATTTTAATTTCACAAGTGAGTTAGCAACAGTAATGCATTTTTTCAGATTTTTTTTCTTGAGAATCTCAATATTTTCAGTATGTTGCAAAATGAGTACCTTGGGAAGTCTACAACACAGAAAATATGTAATCTGAGGAAATTATTAAAAAAGGAGAAATATATCAATGTTTCGCAGATCCAGATCAAATTGCAAGAAAACAAAATCTGATCCAGAAAGTGAATTCTCATACTTTGACATCATCAGAATCCATTTTATAGTATTCCATTCATGTTTATATGAAAAGAAAAGGGTCCACATCTCCATTGACACTCTTGGGTTGCTGGGCACTTTTCTAAAAAGATCAATTTTATTTTTCTTTTCCCTCTTTCATTCTCTCTCTCTCTCTCTTTTTTTTTTTTTTTTTTTTTTAATTTATTTTGTTTTTAGATGCAACATTTGTATTTTTATGTTAAGGCCAAGTATAGCTCAAAAAATTTTGTATAGCCATCCAGTTTGAATCTGACATGTGTCTGTGCAGACTAATTTCTTTGTCAATGAGCAAATGATAGAAAGCAGTATGAACAACTCAAAATCTGATTAAACAATCTGTTTTCGCTAGCAGCTAATTATTAATGTGTCAGGTATGTTTTATATTTGTTTGAATGGTACATCTGGAGATGTACATATCAAATGACAGGGAGATTGGTGAACAATACAGTTAGACTTTGGCATTTTAACCAATACAAATATCACCTGTGAATCAAGCTTAATAATATTTCTGACATCAGTAGCATAAAGAAAATTGAAAATAAGCCAGACCCTAAATGTGTCCAGTCATCTGTATAACAAAGAGCACTAACACAGGTAGAAGTACAGTCTTTAAATAAATAAAAGTGAGTTGGTATAATGTTTTAAAGAGTTGTTACAGTGATTTTCCCCAAAGTATTATAGTAAGTTCGGTTACAGAACAGCATTTAGAAACAAATAGACCTAGTGAGGAAATATATCATTATTCTGAAGAGAAACTAATTAATCCCAAGCCTCAGATTTTGAATCAAAAGAAGTGTAGCCTGTAAAGATATTCATTCTGAAATAAATCTTGCAATCCTAAAGCAAAATTCAAAATAGCTGAGTCATTTAGTCAGAATGCTGATAAAAGACACTAAAAGTTCTTTGCTAAATCTGGGCAAAATTGTTTACAGAAGTATTCAGAACATCTGTGTGAAGTAAAAAGACAATATTTTAGCTTCGAATATTCAAATAATTATAAATTGATGTAGGAAACACAAAGTAACAGAGGAAATGATTCCCTTACTTTGTTTCATCTCTCACAGCTGTTAAAAACTTTCTGTGTGCAAAAGGGAAAAAAGGAAAAATAATTTAGTATAACTCATCTTGAGTCCTATCTTGCACTTTTGGTAAAGTCAATTCCATTGTGTCCTAATTAGAAACATTGTGTTTTTTTCTTTCATTTGTTTATGATCTTTAAATAAGTTATATGAGATCCTAATTCCACACAGTTAGGGTGATAATTAACTCTTTATATCTGAAACATGTAAACCATGGAGAAGATTTAACAGTTGGTAGTATTTAGTTCTGAGATAGAAATTAGTTTGCATTGAAATGTTTGTCTTTTACAAACATCTAGAAACAGTCATATTCATGAATTATATGTTTAACATTAATAAATATAACTTAAAATTTAAAACATCAATAAAGTTTTTCACACTGCAATATTTCCTGCACATATATGTTACTGCAGTCTGGTGGATCAATTTTACTAATGCAAAGTTTGATTTATTCCATTCATGTTATATATATTATCCTTGTTGAAAAGAAAAACACTTTGAGAATGTCTGGTAGGTTATTCACCTTCAGCTAATATAAACAAGAAGAAAGTCACTAATGTCTGTATAATGACAGAATACTTTAGTAAGGCTAAGGGTTTTTTTTTTTCACTCCACACATCTCATAGACCTGTTCAAATACACGATCAATCTCTCACTGCAAGAATAAACTCTTTAAACCATATGATCTACATATCAGTGGATTATTGCTGTCATCCATAGCTTTCTCTCTGACCAATTCAAACTGTTTTTGAATGTAGAAGCTCTCCCTAAAACAACCTTGATCTTCCATTTTCTACATGTTGTGGCATGCTAATCAAGGTGATAACATATGACCAAAACTACAAATGTGTCCATTTATGTCCAATTTTCTCTATTTAAACTGTAAAATTGGGGTGCTAGATAGTGTTCACTGATACATTTGAAATCTTGTGATGACATTTTTATTTTTATAAATATGGTTTCATTTGGTGATTGGTGAGAATATGTGAAAATTTAGAGGCCTGAATTTGTTCAACATCATTAAGAATCACTTGTAAGCATCCAGACTTTGAAAATATTTTGGACTTAATTCCTTCTGGGTCATTTTTTATTAAAGAGGATGATAGGATTTTTTTTTTTTCCCAAAAACTAAAGTCTTTTATTTTTAGATAATCTTTTGTTTTGTTTTGTTTTGTTTTGTTTTGGCACAGGGAGGAATCTATTTTTGCACTTTAGTCATACTTTGTGTTGTTAAAAAGAGTATTTTCACACAAATAGAGACATGAAAATCCTGTGGTAGTAGGTTCTTCAAATTAACTTAAAAAGCTAGAGATAAACCCAGCAGCATTTTACAAGCACTCATCTAATGAGATAATGCAGTTGAGAAGACTTTGTACATTATTCATCTGTTTTATTACTGTGTATTATGGAATTAAATGTAGTTTATGTTCAGTGTACAACGACTGAGTCATGTCTAAATTAGTCTACTGTGCTGCGTATTCTCGCAGGGAGGAAAAGCAGAAGTGAGCCTGCAGCTGCTTTTGAAGGTTCTTGTCCATCATGAAAAGGCTGATATAAAAAGCAGTGTTTACTGTGATGCTTTTATATAATTTGGAGAAGATAGATAGACTATATCCTTGCTATTAAACCTTGCTATGTCTTCAGACAAAACATGAAAATTTGTAACTGCAGTAGCATCATTGTCAGAATGAGTAGTTCAGCCTTTGAACACAAATGTTCTTTACATCCACAGCTCAGAAAAACCTGCTGGGCATAAGCTGGCTATCAGCTGCTGCTCATGCTCATACTATCTGGAGTGATACGGAAAAGCTTGCCACAGCAGCATCTGAAGTGAAAACTCAGGACTTTTCACAAATATCTTTATAACACAAAAATTACCAAAAGTCTTGGAAGAGTTAGATCTCATTTTTTCCTCACTAAAAATCTTTTGAAAAAACTACCTTACAATTCAGCAGACATTTTTCACTTTTTTCTCTCTCACAGCCACACTTGTGCTTACATCTCTCCTGCACAGAAAAGTATTAAACTATTTAAAACTTTAATTCTCTAAGAGATTGTGCTACCAACTGTTAGAATTCTCTACCTGATTTGTTTTTATATTTTTGGCAGGAAAAAATAAATTATTAGAATCAGATTTTACAATAAATAGTCAAAAAGACTTTTAGTTGTAAATCTACGAGGACTGCTCCAAAAGTAATGCTATCTATTTTATTATGTAGGCCCACAGCATCAGAGGTGGAGAGAATGAACTTTCCCACCAGTATGCCATTATATTTTCTTGCTGTCTGACACATAGAAGCAGAGGAGCATTCTGACAAAATGGCATCTGACATTGAAGTATGAATGAAACAAAGGTGTGAAACCAAATTCCTCCAAGTGGAAAAAAATGCACCTTTTGACAATCATTGATGCTATTTGAACATTTATGGAGATCAAAGAGTTGATGTTAGTACAGTGGGGAGATGAGTGGTGTGTTTCAACAGTGGTGACAATATTTCTGGTACAGATTTTTATGAGCGTGGCATGCAGGCTCTTGTTCATTAATGGCAAAAATGCATAGCTAATGGTGAGAGCTATGTTGAAAAAGTGTTTTGCAGCTGAGAATTTGCTTTCTCAAATAGAGTTATTGTGCTCTTTTGTATCTGTTGTACTTTCCATGGAAATTAATAGGAGGTGTTACTTTTGGAGCAACCTGCAATGTGTGGCTCTGGTTTCACTCAGAATCCAAATCTGAAGTGTTTATGATTACTTCCCCTTTTAAAATATTTATGTCATAATGATATTACAGCTATGAAGTATTACATAACATCAATATTTTTCAGAATAGTCATTTTTGTGTGGTCTGATGTGAAATGGGGATTAAAGAATGATGCCACCTACATTAATTTATGTATCTTGACTAATAAAGTGAAGTGCTGGATAGAGGAAGAGATTCATTACTCTTTATTCAGACAAAAGAGAGAACTTCATGAAAAGTTCATTTCCTTCATGACAACATTAAAAAATTAAACTTAAGCCCTTTTTGTCTCTCTGATTTTAGAAACAATGACATCACATCTATTCTGGATAGTGGGCAGTACCTTAAGTTTGTGTTAGAAAGATCCTTAGCATAACTATGTGATCAAGTTGCATACACCTATTCCCATATGGTGCCTGTAGATCTAACACAAGTAAAGCGTTCTTGAAGTAGGATCTCGTTGTGTGGCCAGCTGTAGTTACTCTTTTATATTCCCCTTTTAGTCAAGTCAGCAGTGAACTCATGGCTAATACAAAGCCATTGGCATTTGAATTGAGACGTGCTTTTCATGTGTTTTTTACAGTTCAAATCAGCTGACATAATGAAAGAGCAATGCCTTTGATCAGAAGATATCAGCAACATGTGTTGCCTTGAGGCATAACATGAGGTCACAGCAATGTATGTGGGGGTGCAAATCCTGTTCAGACAGTGGTAGAGGACTGTGCCAGCTGGAAGAACTCATGCATGACACATTCATACTGTCCATTTGGAACACAGTGTAAAGAAATTAATAAAGAAGTTAACATGTCAAATCTGACAGGATTTTGCTTTGGGAGGAAGTAGCTCTACTCTAAGAGAAATCTGAGGGCAAATGAGCATGTTTGCACAAGGATTATGAAGGGCCCTGGGCCCTCAAGAGAAATAGAGAGCAAGGGAAGCAGACAGGGTAAAAACACTGGCCATATCTAAACCAATAATGTAAATTTCTACACACTATTACTCTATTTTACCAACAAAGCTACAATCAGTGCTCCTCTTAAGTATCTTAAAGCAACAGGAAATTCCTTTCCCAGAAGATCCGACTCTCAGATTGCACTTAACAATACTGCATTGCATTTTCATACCTTGAAACAGTGGTTCATCACAAAATAAAGAGCTTACTTTGAAATCTGAACTTCACAGCTGCATGCTGTTGGTATATAAAAGAAATACACAGTAAATCAAGCAGAAGAAAAGATTTTTTCTTTTTGCCTTGGTATGACAGTTATGTAATGGTAATAATTATATGCATTATCAACTCCTTGCTCTCAAAGGCTTTATTTCTTACAGATATTGTCAAAGAACAAAGAAAAAATCTGAACTCATCAAAGTACAGCAACAATTAACTTTTCCTGAATTCAGTGTACAAGATTGAGTGTGTAAATATGTGTTAAATATAGTTCACTGATTTAGGGAAAATAGTGAGAGAATTTTACATTTAAAGCAAGCAAACAAAATAAAACAAAACACCAAGAACAGAAAAAGTATTTTTTTTTTACCATTCTCATTGTATCTCCTCCTGAAAACCTACATTTTCAGTAATGAATGAAAAATAATATGGCTAGCTATACAGCTATGATGAATAAATGTACTTTGTATGGGTTTCTAATTTAACTGTTTTTGAACTGAAATATTTCTTTTCTACAGCCAAGAAGTTATATGTATATAAAGGTTGGTAAGGAGTAATAAAATGTATTTCAAGAGTTCTGATTTAGGTCATATTTTTATGTATGAATAATCCAGTGAGATGTGCAATATATATGTGGACTCATCTAGCTCTGATGGAAAGTGTCAGCTGCCCTTGATTCTAGGAATTCCCATGTATCAAAAAGATTATTTCAAACGCGTAATTTGTCATAAAATTCTTTTGTCTAAAGGAAGGCTAGACCAAATTGACAGTACAGCTAGTTGATGTTTGAAGGTCCCTTTCAACTGAACTATATTTTCCCATTCTAACTTATTAACCTTTTTCTTTCAGCGTGGCTGGCATAATGTCTTTTTCATAAGATAGTAACAGATCTTCTTGACATTAAGGTTCTTTGGACTTAGCTGTTAGACAGCTTACACAAAAAGATTCCTTGAACAGGACAAGGACTGAACAAATTCAGAATGTTTTTGGTGACATATAACTCCTCACTTCTTGTCTTTTAAAAGAAATTTTTTTTTAATCCAATTTGACATAAAGACCTTCATTTTTCCTTTTCTAAAGAAATATAACTCAACGAATACTGAGAATGTTAATTGGCTTATCTAGCCCAAGTAACATTTCTTAGAATGTTGTTTTTTTTTTTTTTTTTTTTTCACATGCTACATCCTACCCCCTCTGCCACTAGCCTTTTCATTTTCAATATCTTTGAGAGCTTTTTGCTTGATTTGATGATTTTGTTAGAAATTAGAGGATTTCCTTTTTTACCTTTTCTTTCTCAAGTCACAGTCATTTTGTAGGCTAAAATATGATCAAAATGGTAACTGATATAAATGTGATTCACTTCTACATTTATAGATTATAGTTTTGGTGAAATGGTAAATTGTACTAGATGGTGGAATGGTGTCATCCAAAAGTAAGAGCAAAATATGATAACAACTTTCTTGAATGTGCTGGTATGAGACAAATAACAGACAGTCCCAGGTAATAAAAACAGATATGTTCAATTGTCAACCACTTAAACAATACAACCCTAGAAGCTATGTTCTGTTTTCAGGAAGAACAGCAACGAGCACCTATGCAATACATATAGAGCATCCTTTATAATGAAGTTCAGATATAACATGGAATTTTTTGAACAGGGATGACAGAGGAAGTAAATAGACTGTAAAACAAATACATAAAAACAGTCTTTGTATATAATAATGTTATGCAATTCTTAACTGTCTTTGTCCAAAATAAGTGAAAATCATGTCTACTGATTAGTTATTTTTGCTGAAACAACATATGTATTCACTGCTTTCCAACCTACTGTGGAATGTAAAAGTCTTCAGAAATGTTCAGGCATATGAACTAAAATATGTACATTTTTGAGAGACATATGACTTCAGATTTCTTTAATTGTTCAGACTATTTTTAGAAAAGCAGAAATGCATGAGAAAGCTTTTGTCAGAGACGGGGGACATATTGTGCAGTTTAACAGAACATTCACATGGCTGAACTTGATTTTGTGAATCATGTCATAAACATCCTGCTGGGGGATTTCATCCACTGAGATATCTGCTGGGAAAATAACACAGTGAGCTGCAAGCTATACAGGTGAACACTTGGAGCCCATTGATGATAACTTTCTGGTTCAGGTATTGGACAGATCAACCAAAGGTGAAATGTTGCTGGACCTGGTGCTCACCAAGAGGAGATCATAAAAGGGGTTGAGACTGGAAGCAGACAATCCAACCAGGATTGCAGCAACCTGGTTGAGTTGGTGATCTTGAGGAATATGGACCCGAATGGAATGGAGTCAGGACCTTGAACTTCAGGAGAGTGAATTTCAGACCGCTTGAGGAATTGTTGTAGGCATTACATTAACCTTAGGCAGAAGAATTCAATACCTTGTGGGCTGGATATTTCCTTACAAATACAGAGATGACTACTGTCTCTTTGCTCCCTTTTTCAGATAATGCTGATATTAGAACTAAATATCTTGGCTAGTATTTACTTTATAGGTTTTAATGCCTCTATTTTTTCTATTAAAATACCAAATCTTTTCTGCACTTCCCAAAGTAGAGGTGAAACATATTGGAATGAGGAGAAACTGATTTTGATCAATGCATACAAGTGAATGGTGAGAGACAATCATGCACTGGGTAAAACTTGATAATGATTTCCATGTGGCATTGATTATATCACTTCTTTGAACAGATAAGTCTACCACTGAATTACAAGAATGCTGCTAATATGAAAGAAATTTTTATTAACTGGAGAAAAAAAAAATAATATATATATATATATGTTGAGATGGCTTATTTGGTCCTGCTGGAAATCACATAGTGTTCTATAATATCATAAAATGGAAAAAACATAAAGTTTAGGCTAAAAATTGAGCTTTTCATAACAGGCTGTTAAATGAAGAAAGGCTATAAATCAAAATATTTTATTAGGAGTTGTTGGAAACCACCCAGAAACGGTTGTAAATGTATAGTTTTTTCCAGCAAATATATCAGCTATGGGGATTATATGTTAAGAGTTATATCATTATTTCACAATTATATGTTTAGAATAAATGCTGAAGTACCTTTCCATATGGCATTTTTTCACAAAAATATAAATAATAGGTTACAGTTTTCCAGAATTACAACTGAAAAAAAAAATTAGTTTAATTTTTAACTGAAGTGTATTTACCTTAAAATTTAAGCATATATAGTAGGTGACATCCACTACTGTAAACTTAGCATTTGATTATTTAATAACAGACAAAAGACTTTCCAATTAAATGCATATAACATATGAAAAAATGTAGAAATCTTACTGACTTCATTTCACATTTAATTCTCTTAATTCTTTTCTTTATTTTCAAACTCTTTCAAACATACAAATTAATCATACCTTTTCAAGGATGGGTCCACAACTGATATCAATACCTATGCTGGAAAAATTTCTTTAGACCTTTAGATGCCAGGTGGACCAATACTTAGTTTTCTTTAAGACAGACCAAATAACTGGTAAGCCCACTGAGGCTGATAGGGTTTCTAATTTTAGAATGTGGAAAGAATAAAATTTTCCCCTTGAACATTCAGAATATCTGCAATATTCAGGCGCAGTACCTTCAATATTTCTTATTTTCAGACCTGAAAAGATAATGGATTAAAATCTGGAATTAGAAGCATGGAAGTCTATTGTGAAAGTTCGGACCCCATGGTGGGTGAACAGACTGGTGGGTCTGTAGCTCTATTCGAGGTGGAAAACAACCAGACTTCTCTGCCAAATGTGTGACATTAGTTTACCAGCACTGTATACTGATTTGTAAGCCATACTCACTGTAATTCTACTCATTACCAACCCCAAGTAGAACAGGGGCAAAAAACAAAAAATGCAAAAATTCATGGTTTACTTAAGGATATTTTAATAGGAAAGAAGGGAAAAAAATATGAAAAAAGCCCCACAAAAATAAAATCATTTGTGATCAGTCATTCTGTATCAGGGTGGAGGCCAGTCACAAGCGGTGTTCCTAAGGGGTAGGTCTTAGGACTGGTGCTCTTCAACATCTTTATCATGGATGATGGCATTGAATGCACCCTCAGCTAGTTTGCAGGTGACACCAGGCTGAGCAATGCAGTCAATATACTGGAGGGAAGGGAAGTCATGCAGAAGGTGTTGTCACACTGGAACAGGCTGCCCAAGGAGGTTGTGGATGGCCCATCCCTGGAGGCAGGCTCGATGTGGCTCTGGGCAGCCTGGTCTAGTGGTTGGCAACCCTTGATTGAAACTAGATGATCTAGATTGAAACTAGATGATCATTATGGTCCTTTTCAACACAGGACATTCTATAATTCTACGATTCTATGAATGAACAAAAAGAACAGACAAAAGAAATGATGTGCAGTGCAATTTCTTGCCACTAGCTGACCCATGCCAGCCACTCTCAAACAACTTTCCCCAGCTTTTATTGTTCCATATGATGCCATACAGTATGGAATATTCCTGTGGCCAGTTTGGGTCAGCTGCCCTGCTGAAAAGTCCTTGGCTTGGTGTAAGTACTGCTAAGTAATAACTAAAGCATCAGCCTGGTATCAACATTATTTTCAGTGTAAATTAAAAATGCAGTACTATGTCAGCTACTAGGAAAAAAATTAACAGTGTTCCACTAAGGCTTATTTCTGGATGTGGGAGCATTTATGTATCCCTAAGAGTGAAAGCACAGGGGGAATGGCTATGGGAGCAGCAATGTCTCAGGCAACTTTATGTATGTGCACGTGTAAGAGAGTTTGCACTTGTAACTGAAGTGGGGCTGTGGCATCAAGGCCTCATAGGTAAAGGTGTTGTTAGCATTTATTAAATCTCATGTATATAATAAGATTATAAATTATTAAAATATATAATTATTAAAATATGTAGTAATATATGTATATTTTCCCACTAATGAACCTCTATCTGAAACAGACTGTGGGGCAAGCAGAACAAGGTTGCTGATGTCTGTAATCTGTTGAATAGGGCTTATGCAGCAAAGTTTAGGTAATGGAGAGAACACAGAGATGGTATCTGTGAAATTAGTCCAGAAGATCCCCCAAGTTAGGTAGCAGCCAGTTCCAGCCGGCTCTAAAAAGTACTTACTTCTGCTCAAAGTAGATGCAATAAGAGATGCTGTTTGTGCCTATGTGAGAGCAGATTTAAAAAAGGGAAAAAATGCTGCATAAAGCAGTTGGGAGAGTGGAATGAAAAAATTTGAGATAAATAATCCTGACACCAATGTCTCAGGAGTAGAAAAGGTGCTCCAGATTCTGGAGCAGAAGTTCCCCTGCATACTGTGGAGAGGATCATGGTAGAGCAGGCAGCCCACTGGCTATCGTGGCAGATATCCATGCTACGGCCCATGGATTACCTCATACTGCAGCTAGTGGATGTGGCCTGAAGGAGGCTGCATCCCGTGGAGAACCCATTCAGAAGCACGCCCCAGGCTGGAGCTGCAGCCCACAGAGAGGAGCCTGTGATGGAGCAGGAGGTCTGAGGGAGCTGCTGCCCTTGATGTTCCATGCTGGAGGATGGGCCCTATATTGGAATAATCCTTGAAGAACTGCAACCTGTGCAAAGCCTACACAGGATCAACTCAGGAAGAGTGGAATCCCATGAAAGAGAACATAAGCTGGAATAGAAATAAAGAGTGAAGATGAATGAGCAGCAGAGGAAAAGTATTATGGACTGACTGCAATCTTTATTCTCAATTCCTCCTGTAGAAGAGGTTGAATAGGAGGGGAAGGTGTTTGTTTGCTTGTAATGTCTCAGTGCACTAGTCTGTTAATAATAGGCCATAAATGATATTAATTTCCCTATACTGAATCTGTTTTGCTCATGATGTTAATTAATGAGTTATTGCCCTGTCCTCACCTCAGCCCTTGAAGCCTTCTTCATTATATTTCTCCCTCTGTTCTTTTGAGGAGAGGGAGTGGGAGATTTATATTGTGCAGCCTAGTGGCTTACTGGTGTGAAACCACAACATCTGTGCATTTACTTCTGTGATCTCTGTGTTTGGCCATGCATGTGTATGCATTGCATATGTGGGTTTGCTCAGACTCTGTATTGGTCATTTCTGGGGACACAGAGCTGAAGCAGCCTCATTTATCTCACGGTGTTGGATCTGGCACGACGTATTTTCTTCTAAAATACACAAAATGCTTAATCTATAATAGAAAGAACAGCCTAAATGTGCTTCGCTTTCCAGCACCTGCCTGCTCTTCAGATTAAATTATCTCTCTTGAACATTTCGATGATAAGTAACAGTAGCTTGGATCCCTTCCGTTACAAATTTTCTTTTATGGGCACTCTTTATTCTTACTGTACTTCCAGTTCCTCCTGGATCTGCTTCTTACACAATTATCTCTGCCAACCATACAGATGATCTCCCTCCCTGTCTCTCTGGTCCTATGAGCATAGTGGATAAATACACAAATAAAGCATCAAGACTTGTAAGATATGAGGAAAAAAAAGAACAAAAACAATTACCAAAAAGAAAACATTTCAAGAATTTGAAAATTTCATTTAACTGACCAGTTCTTTGAAGTTCTTGAAATCAAACTGGTGGCAGTAGAGCTTCAAGCTAATGGCAAAACCTGGCATATTTTTGTAAAACAAAGATTTAAAGTGAAGAGTGCATAAAAAAATAACAGCACTACAGTGATTCATGAAATGAGTGGTTGCCAAGTTTGCTGCTAAATATAGTTATGCATAGACTTGTGCTGTTGTCTTCGAACTTGTTAAAATGGTCTCAAGTTCCACCCTGCTGTTGCAGTTATCACCTTAGCTACACTACCATAAGATGACACTAATCTCTTAGAGGAACTCGGAACTCACAGCAGATTGCACATGCCCCATGTAAATAGGACTCTTAGATGCAAACCACGTTTCTCATCTCCCAGGGGAGCTCCTTTAAAAATCCGAACAGTGTAGACTGTACGGGAAACAGAGAAGGAGCAAAGAAGAAACCCTCCTGCTTAAGAAACTCTCATGTTTAAGTCGTGTTGCTCTCCAGAAAGAAATAGTTATTTATAGATTCAGAAAGACGAACTGGAGCTTCTTAAGGCTTTGAAATATTAACCTCTGCTTTAAGCAATGCTTTTGGTTTTGATTGTGAAAGAAAGAATATTTTATTGATTTACAGCTTTTGAATTTAGTCTATCAATCTTCAATAAAAAGAACACAATATAAATGTGCAGCATCTGATGCACAGACTCAGATGTGAATGATCCAAGTAGTTTATTACAAGTTCTCATATCACTTATATACCTTCACAAGTTTTCTTTTTCTAGCTTTCCCATTCACCCCCACAACTTTCCCATTCACCTTTACATGTCAACAGAGCATTCTACAAAACACTTTCCAACTGTTCATGCAGGCGCTTATCCAATCAGAGCCATGAGACGTTCTTTCTTCTTCTAGAGGTGTCCTTGGTTCTCATGCTGTTTATCTTGCTCCACAGCTTCTGCTATGAACAGTTTTCTTGTTTTCCCATACAGATGGAATGAAAAGGATGTAACAAAAAGTTGCAATAAGGAAAAAGCACAAAAATATGTCTTTTTTTTCCACAGAAATGCTGAAAATGAAATGAAAGTTTCAGTTTCAAAACATTTACTGAGTTTTGACCACAAATCTTCTAGGGGGAATCAATGACAAGGAATTAAACTTTGATGGTAAATAAAAGGCGTGCTCTTGTTAATCTCACAATATATTTTAATACTTATAGAGCTGGGGTAGATAGGCTGTGATGGAAGGAAAAATGCAGTCCAATTCTTGCTGTGAAAAAAACATGCTTGTAAAGTACAAGGCAGAACTGGGATCATAAAGTGAATTGTGTAAGTAATTTTAAGGTATTCATAAAAGGAAATGGTGATATGTCAAACTTGGGTAATTCTAATCCAAGCGCTATAATCATTCCTAAATACAGGGAACACTTTGACTTCGTGTAAGGAAGTCAACAAAATAACTTCAGGCAAAAATGAGAGAATGCAATGTAACCTATAAAATCAAATTAGAGCCTGGGGAG
Organism: Centrocercus urophasianus; assembly: GCF_019232065.1. Taxonomy (NCBI): domain Eukaryota; kingdom Metazoa; phylum Chordata; class Aves; order Galliformes; family Phasianidae; genus Centrocercus; species Centrocercus urophasianus. Next base: position 15,315,626 of record NW_024884253.1, read on the forward strand.
AGAGACATCTAAAGGAATTATGGAAATTAGGATTTAAGTGAAGAAGTGGATGGGGGTGTCTAAAGCTGAGTGTTTCACAATTTCATTTCAGGGTATTTCTTACAATCTGTGTGAGTGTGTTGGTGATGTGCAACTATGAAACCTGAGTAGGTTTCATAGTTTAGGTTTCCTTCCCTGGAAAGGTGATGGAACAGCTTGTGCTGGATGTCATCTCCAGACAACTGGAAGAAAAGAAGGTTATCAAGAGTAGTCAGCACAGGTTCACCAGGGGGAGGTCGTGCTTGACCAATCTGGTAGCCACAAAGATGGTGAAGGGCCTGGAGCATCTCTCCTATGAAGAAAGGCTGAGTGAACTGGGTCTGTTCAGCCTTGAGAAAAGAAGGCTGAGAGGAGACCTGATCCAGGTCTATAAGTATCTAAGGTGTGGGGGGCAGAATGGTGAGGCCGGACTCTTTTCAGTGGTGAGTGGAGACAGGACAAGGGGAAACGGCTGGAAACTGCAGCATAGGAAGTTCCGCACAAATGTGCGCAAGAACTTCTTTACAGTGAGGTGACGGAGCACTGGAACAGGCTGCCCAGGGAGGTGGTGGAGTCTCCTTCTCTGGAGATGTTCAAGACCTGCCTGGATGCCTACCTGTGCAACCTGGTGTAGGGAACCTGCTTTGGCAGGGGGGTTGGACTCGATGATCTCTGGAGTTCCCTTCCAACCCCTACAATTCTGTGATAATTCTGTGATAATATGGGCAAGGTGGGGGGCAAAAACATGTTTTAAAGGGAAAAAATGAAAATCAGAATTGCTTTATGTATTGGTTCAACTGTTTTAAGGGTGGATGTGAAGAAGATGACAGCTGCTTAACAATAAAACTTGGATTCAGAGAGTTTTTTTCTTTTCTTGCAATGTATAATGAACTTTATTTCCCCCATCTCTTTCCCCGCTTTGTATCCCAGAAAGATAGTGCAACAGCAGCATGTAATCAGAACATCAGCTCCTGCTTTGTGATAGAAGCTTCTCCCCTTTTGGGTAAGGATTATTTACTATTTTCTGAACAAAAGTTTAGAAACAGATTTTTTTTTTATACACTAGTAGAAGTCCTGTATGTGAACACAGCATAATATTAGTAGGACACCAATTTCAAGCGATTACATTTACTGATTATTTTATAGTTTTAATCTTAGCAGAGAGAGACATGTTGTGGTGTAATAAATATATAGTCTGTGTAGTTTTGAAGTTTTCTAGTGAATGCTTTGTAAAACCTAAAATTATGTTGTATTAAAGGAGTTTGGTATTGCAGTTATACAATTATGCACATTTAAGTTTTGGTAATAAGTTAAGTTATTACCATACTACTATATTACCATAAAGTTATTTAAGTTATACAATTATCCATTCAAGTTTTCATAATAACTAAAATAAAACAAATCTCCTGGCACAGGGTTCATATTGTAAGGTGTTATGGAAAATGCCTGCAAGGCACAGAGGTTGTTTTTGTTTTGTTTCGTTTTTATAAGATTTTTATTTTCATTTTTAGGAAAGCTTTATTAAAGATCATATGGTACAACAGGATGGTCAACTTTTAATAGATATGAGGTCTGTTACTAACTTGATATCTAAGTGTATGTCTGCATAAATATACAAATACATATGGGGGATTGGACTTGATGACCTCTGGAGGTCCCTTCCAACCCCTACAATTCTGTAATTCTGTGATATATATACACATATATATAATAATACTATTTCTTGCAATGTTTGACAACTTGCTTCATAAACATAACTTTAGCTAAAAAGAACAGCATAGCACTTCTTAAAATAATTTTGGTTGCTCTGTAGAGGCCATGGATAGATGGTTCTCTCATGTAAAATGTGTGCTGGACGGGTCCTGTATTGGAAAAACAAAGTTCAGAGCTTTGCCTTTCACTGACTGGGGGACGATATCAGTGAGATATAAAAATGCATGGATTCAAAGAAATCAAAATGAGAGAGAAAATGTACAGCTAGAATTAATGTTGGAAAAAGAATTTATACAGCCTAAAATCACAGAATCGTGGAATCACAGAACTGCGATCATGGAGTCCAACCCCCCTGCAAAACAGGTCCCCTACAGCAGGCTGCACAGGTAGGCATCCAGGTGAGTCTTGAATATATTCAGAGAAGGAGAATCCACAACCTCACTGGGCAGCCTGGTCCACTGCTCCATCACCCTCACCATGAAGAAGTTCCTTTGCATATTAGTGCAGAACTTGCTATGCTCTGTTTTATGGCCATTTCCCCTTGTCCTGTCTCCACAGATGTTGAAGAGGCTGGCCATGTCTCCTTCATTTCCTGCACTCCCACACAGTGTTTCTCATTGTTTCTAGTGCTAATCTTTTAGGAAGATACTATGTGCACAACAATTCATTTTCCCAAAGTTACCCAGACCAAGACAACACAAGAGAAATACCTGCAAAGAAGCACAGACATGGTGCATTAGCACTGGTTTCTGTTATGCTAGCTCACGCAACAGCCAGCAAACCACATGAGTTGTTAGAGCACTCAGTGCCCTCTACATTTAATAAGCAGTAAGTCCATTTACTGAGGTGAGATACAGAAGGGATTTGAATTTCATACTGAAGAAACAAGTCATGCTTATTTTCTAAGGAGTGGTTGTTTTGTTTTCGTTGGTTTGTTTTTGTTTTTATGTCTGCTATGTACAATCATTGCCAGATTTCTAAATATACAATTCATAAACTGATCAAACAAGAATCAGCAAAGTAAAAACAATTTTGAAATGTCGGACTTAAGCAACTGTCTTCCTGTACTGGCATTGCTGGTACAATGGTCATTGTAATTAAAAAAAAAAAAAATCTTTTCATTTCTGATAATAAAGTTGTCTTCCCATAGGAATACTCTTTGGAACATCTAACAGGAATCAAGATAATAAAACAGTCAATTCTTTTGTGAATGAAGCTTACTGACAGATAGAGTTAGTAACCCTCTTTGCTGAAATGATCATTTCACAGGGATTCTAAATGGAAGCAGATGGCAAATTCCCAGAGACTGTGCATGTTCCCTGGGGGAGAAAAGAAATGTTATTATACTCCACTGCACTGGAGCAGATAATTAGGCAATTAGATCTATTAAAAGCTGACAAAGAAAAAAGTTTAAATGAACCTCCTCCTCAGACTTTGATATGGCAGTATTTTTAATATACTCCAAAGAAACACAGGGAATATCTGATTTACGAATCTGAAGACAGATTTATTGTAGTTTATATATGTGTATGCACACCTAATGTACTAGGTGTGTTTTACATACACTTGTTCTATTGACTACATATACTAATCTCTCTTTTCAGACAATGTTCAAAGAAAAGCTAATTTCTCCTCTGTTTTTGCCCTAACAGCAAACTGTTAATAATTATTTTTTGTTTTTTTTTTTCCTAACAGCACTGTAATTTTAATACCCACTATTTTCAGAATTTCAGAAGGAGAGTTTGCATCCCTGAGCACACAAATGTGCTTTTTATATACATGGTTGTCACATGGGAAAGAAACTAGAAAGGAACAAGTAGCAAACAGAGTTAAAAAATCTGTGTTAACAAAAAAAGAAGTAGCAATTAAGATGTTGGTTTAGTATCATTAAGATAAATTTTATGAGCAGGCATCAAAACAATTAAAACTGTATCCCTGTTATATGGAGATCAATCAATAAAACTTGAGGTAAGATCATGATGAAATGGCTTTTTAGAGTGTGTAAGAAAGTTACTGAATTTTGAAATCAAGTGATCAAAGTAAAAGATTTCAAGCATGTAAAAATGAAATAATCAAACAGATATAAGTGGTAAGGTTTATGATTATTTTAACATTTTACCATTTTACAGTACTATGAGTACTTTAAAATATCATAAACAAATCACTTTACAGGACTTTACAGGACTCACCATGAAGAGGTTCCTTTGCATATTGCTGCAGAACCTCGGGTGAACCTAATGAGGTTCAACACGGCAAAGTGCAAGGTTTTGCATTTGGGCCGGAAGAACCCCAGGCACCCGTACAGGCTGGGAGGAGTGGTCCTTGAGAGCAGCTCGGCAGAGAAGGACCTGGGGGTCCTGGTGGACGAGAGACTGAACATGAGCCAGCAGTGTGCTCTGGCAGCTCGAAAGGCAAATGGGATCCTGGGCTCCATCAGGAGAGGGGTGGTCAGCAGGGACAGGGAGGTGATTGTCCCTCTCTACTCGGCTCTTGTGAGGCCCCATCTGGAGTACTGTGTCCAGGTGTGGAGCCCTCAGTACAAGAAAGACATTGAGATTTTGGAAAGGGTCCAGAGGAGGGCGACTAAGATGATCAGGGGGCTGGAGCACCTCCCCTATGAGGACAGGCTGAGGGAGTTGGGCTTGTTCAGCCTGGAGAAGAGAAGGCTGCGGGGTGACCTCATTGCAGCCTATCAATACCTGAAGGGAACCTACACCCACGAGGGGAGTAAACTCTTCAAAAGGGCTGACAACTGCAGGACTAGGGGAAATGGATCCAAGTTGAAGGAGGGAAGATTTAGGTTGGATGTTAGGGGGAAGTTCTATACAAGGAGAGTGGTTAGGCCCTGGAACGGGTTGCCCAGGGAGGTTGTGGATGCCCCATCCTTGGATGTGTTTAAGGCCAGGTTGGACGGGGTCCTGGGCAACCTGATCTGAATGTGTATGTTTGGTGGCCCTGCTAGGCAGGGGGATTGGAACTACATGATCCTTGAGGTCCCTTCCAACCCGGGTGATTCTGTGATTCTGTGAACTTCCCATGCTCCAGCTTATGGTCGTTCTCCCTTGTCCTGTCCCCACAGACCACTGAAAAGAGGTTGGCCATGTCCCTTTGACCCCCACACTTAAGATATTTACAAACATTTATAAGATCAGCTCTGAGTCTTCTTTTCTCAAGGCTTAACATACCCAGGTCACCCAGCCTTTCTACATAAGAAAGATTCTCAAGGACCTTTATCATCTTTGTTGGCCCTTCTGACTCTCTCCAGGAGATCCTTGTCTTTTTTAAACCAGGGAGCCCAGAACTGCATATAGTACTCCAGGTTAATTATATTCTATCCCTCTATTGTTATTTGATATTAATGTTCATCTGCCATTACCTTCACTTATCATATTAATGATTCCAAATGTCTCTCATAAGCTCCAGAAAATTGCTACAATTTCATTTTTATTGTATTGTGTTTCATCATTCAAGATTCCTCTTTTTCTTACTTTCATTATGACAATTTTCTTCTTTGGCCTTTCTTAGCTTTCCCAAAAGTAAAAAGTAAAATATATAGAATGCTGTTGCCTGAGTATCTTGGCATCTTTTGATATCTGCATCTCTCTTTATTCTTATATTTTTATATTTTTTCCTTAGCTTAACCCCAATTTACAAAAATTTCATGTCATATTATTTCACTTCTCAAAGTGTTGATTTCTTAGACAGGGCATGCTGTTTTGTTTTGTTTTGTTTCATTTTGTTTTACATTTAAAGTAGAGGAATCTGTACAATGTTTTTCCCCAAACCTTCTTAGGGATAAATTTGAATACTGTGAGTATAAAGCTATTTTATTAATTCAGAAATTTCATGCACCTTTGAAATAACAAATAGTTTGATTCTAAGCAGCTGAAATACAGTAATTCAGAAATAAGCCTACACCCTGAGGTAGTGCTTCAGTTTTGGTAAAAGACAAAGCTTTTCAGTGTGATTCCACTAATGACATTCATGTGTGTCATTGTCCAGAAGTCACCAGAACTGTTAATTTGAATGTAAAAGTCAAAGAAATGAGACATCTTTTCTCCTTTATGTATAATTCTTTTGAAGTTAAAGCTTAAATTCTTCAAGCTATTTTAAAACATAATTCCTAGCTTAGTATTGTGCCCCTGAGGAGCTTTTGACACAAGAAAAGAAGATACAGTCTGAATTTCTCACTGCATAATCTAAGATTGGCATTTTGGATACATTTTCACAAATTGGTCATAAAATAAATTATAGGAACATACTGCTTTTCACAAACACTGATTCATTATAATTACTTTTTTTTACTATCAATAAGAAATGAAAATTTTCTGAAAAGCAATTTAGTAAATTTTCTGGATTTAGGGCAAACATTAATTATATTTTTTTTTTTTCAGCTAATAGATTTTTATAACTGTCATTTTCCTAAAGAATGAACATATCGTGTCACTAAAGTTTGTAACCTATTTCCTTGTCATAGGTAGCTTAACAAAATGCTACAAATAGAGGAAATACCAAACATAATGTGAAATACGTAGATTTCTACATCTTTTACCACGCAGTGGATTTGAAATATACATGAAATATATGATAAATGCTCCATATTAGTGTGTTCTGCAAATGTCTATTAGTAGCTTCACAAGAAGATACATCTTCATTCATATATAACTAAAGTATTTCCTTTTCTCCCAAAACGTCCTAGTACATTAATTGCTTTGATTGTAATTTTCTGGCCTCATTTGCTGATTCCTGATATTTCATGCTGAGAACTTTTGCAGAACATATTGTTTTCATATAGAATACATTTACTGCATACCTTGATGTGGGAATTTGGTAATGTAAGTCAGTTCTCATTTGAGTACATATAAATTTTACTTGTTCAGAGGAAATAAACTATTTAATATGAATCTGTAACAATAGACAATATGCCTACGTACTTTTATTTCTATATGCTTTTACATTTCTACATGTAATTTTAAACTCTCAAATTCTACCATTTCAAAGATTTTAGCTTTGAAACTAAGCCTTCAAAAGTTAGAAAGTGAGTGATGAGTTGTGTATAACTAACGTTTTGCTCCTTTTCTTTAATTATTTAATTTCTTTACAATCATTTTTTTGCATTTCTGTCTTCGAGGCCACCATTTTCATCATTTCTATAGGATTCCTGCCTTACTTTGTGTAGAAATATAATTGTTCTTTATATGAATCTTAGTAGTATAACTATGATGTGGAAAAACAAGGTCTTCCTTTGCAATTGGAATGCATGTAGCTAGAATCAGGAGATAATAGGATGATAAATAGTCTTTATAGGTAGTCAGTTGAATATTACCTTTGTAACTGTACATTAAGCTTGCATTTGCTGCTCAGTTTGCACATAATGCTGGACAAAACAATTGTAAAAAATTTTACAGTTTTGTTCTAATTTCTAATGGCATGCTAAACTGAAGTCAGAATATCTTGTTACTGGAATTTCATTGTCATCAAGGGTGGTAACTATTCCCAATTAGAACAAAGACTTACAACTTATCTTTGAATTTAACTCACTAAACCATCCTCAAATAATTCCCAGAGAAGGCTCAGAAGTTAGTATGAGTTTGACATAATTTTCAATAAATAACTTAAACTTAAATAGGTGTAAATCTATCCAGTTAAATAAGGTAATTTGGAAAAAAAATTGCTTATATTGCCAAGAATTGAATGAGGTGTTTATTTAACTTAATGTCGATACTCCATGTAGAGCTCTCACGTTTAATATTTATCTATTTTTTTATTTCTGATTTACTGTTGTGAAACAATCTATAAAACATTTCAAACTGGCGAACAGATACTTTTGGAAATGAAACAAAATGTTTTTTTGTAGCCACAGTAATCTTATTTCACTGATTTCTTTGCTTTGACCTGACTATGGTAAGAATTTAATACAATTGTGTTAATGAAGACTTCCTAATTAAGTCTCTATTTTCTTTCTTTTTTTTTAGTTCAACTGCTTTAAATAACGTTCATATTAGAATTGTTCTTTTCTTTACCATTCTTTCCTTTCATGTCCCTTTTATCCGGGAATAAAAAGATGAGGTTCTCATAGCTAAGACTGGGATATTACTCAATATTGAATTTAGAAATAAATTGATAGCTACATGCTACTTAATAATGCAAAATATTCTCACCTGGATCATCAAGACTACAGGTCATATAATAAAGGATAGTTACAGTGCTAATCACTTTGCATGCACACTCATTAAAGGATTGATTTAGACTCTAAATATGACAAAAAATGAGCACTCTTTGCTCAGCAGGTCCCGTGCCCTGAAAATGCCTAAAAATCAGTATTCAAGTCATTGTTCATTACTTCTAGCCATTTGACCATCTTTATAACATTTATATCTCAGCAGATGACTAGGTATATCCTGTCTGAGTTATAGGAAAAAAACAAACTAGGCTGAGGAAAATGCATTCTGTCAGGGACCTGGTTTATTAAGAATACAATTAGATTAAATCTACAGTATGCCAAAAGAATTATAGCATTTCAGAAATGAATTAGGTACTGTATTTAATTAAAAATATAGCTCAATATGGAGAAGAAGACATACAATCTACCACTAAAGTGGCATGGAGTTTAAAGCCTGCATTCAAGAGGTAGGAGAACAAAAAAATTCTGGTATCGGACCTACTCAAACTCTTAAAAAAAGTTGTTTAAGCACTTATCTGCATATATTTTGTTTATTATATTTCCAAATGTGAAGACTTTTCATCCAAAGACGTAGGCTACCCTGGGAGCAGAAACACTAAAATATGGCTTCACTGAACACATGGATACTCTGATTGCTACTAAGTTAGACAGTCATGCTGTATTTTTCTAGTTGAGCATAACCTATAAACTGTTTTTTATTTTGTATGTAATGGCCAGGTTTGTGAAGGTCTGGAAGAAGGAAGGATGGACCACTATTTTAAATGGACTAGTATTCCCTCCTGGTAACTGTATGATTAACTACCTCAATTAGCAGAAGCTTTTAAAGCAATTTGTCATGGATAACTCTTTATCTCTTCAGCTTTTAGATAAGAGACAGTTAAGGTGTTGCAATCTTTATGATTTTATGATTTTAATTTAATGATTTTAATACCAAAAATCACACAAATACAGATAGAATGAGTTTTGAATATATACACGGGATTTTAATACCAAAAATCACACAAATACAGATAGAATGAGTTTTGAATATATACACGG
>NW_024884253.1:15324678-15361332 GCF_019232065.1 Centrocercus urophasianus
AAAAAAAAAAAAAAAAAAAAAAAAAAAAAAAAAAAAAAAAAAAAAAAGAGGAATGATAGCTCTAGTTGTATTCACTACATTTTTTTCTAACTTGGAAATCATAAATGAAAATTAGATTTGTTCATAAAAGGACAGAAAACGAGAACATTATTTATTTATTCTATTTCACTGTAATTTTGCGAGCTAAACAGCTTACAGCACTATTGTTTCAAGCTTTACTCCACAATAAATTTTAACTTTGTTTTCATTTTCAGTACCGTAGAGACTTTCAAAAAAAACCCCAAAAACCCTGTTTTATTACTATGCCATACAAATGACAAATCTGAATGTGAGTTTTGCCTATAATTTCCGCATAATTCTGTTATCAATAAAGAGACAGTAGATGAGGATGAGGCAGAAAGATAAAGAAGAAAAGGAAAAAATAAGTTTGGATTCTATAAAAATTATCATGGTTGTAATTGTCAAACTTCTTTTAGGTAATGCAGCATAGTAGAATATTTTGAACTAAAAGAGACTAAAGGCTCCATTTCCTATGTCCTTTTGTCTAGAAAGAATCTCAGAAAAAAAAAAAAAAGAAATTACATGTGAGGTAAAAGGTAAGGTCCTTTGCCAGGAATGTAGTATTAAGCCCTCAGAATATCACGAGTCACAAGCTCAAACTTTCAGAAGCCTTGTGGCTTTCACACCTATACATTAAAACAAAACAAAACAACAAAAAAAAGGAGTTGCAGTGTGAGCTTGAATTCATTTTTCAGGTAAACCAGGACAGCTCTGGTGTGTTTATTCAGCTACGTTCTTGACAAATTTGGCAGTGTCTTCTCCTGTTACTCACTTGGTTCTTCACACCACTGGCAATATGAGTTGTTAAATAATTTCAGTCAGCTCAGGCACAACGCTAACCCTGTCATATAATCTTGGATCTAGGGATCCGTGTAAGATACTTAACAAATTCAAAAGCAGATCAGATTAGGATAGATTTCAAATCAAGAAGGCACTGAAAATACCAGTAAAATAGATGCATTTAATACAACTTTAGCATCATATTTTCTCATAATTCAAGCCAGAGAACCTCAATCTGGGGAAATCTCTATACTAGAAAGTTTGAAATTTAAGATAACTAAAAAATTGTGTTTAGTCCTGGCCAGGGCCCCAACCAACCTAGCCTTGAATGAGGCACCCACAGCCTCTTTAGGCAGTCTCTTCCAGCGCCTCACCACTCTCTTGGTAAAGAACTTCACCCTGATATCCAACCTAAATCTTCCCTCCATCAACTTAAAACCATTTCCCCTTGTTCTGCTATTATCTATCCTTGTGAAGAGTTCACTGTGCTCCTATTTGTAGGCTCCCTTTAGGTATTGGAAGGCTGCAGTGAGGTTACTCTGCATCCTTCTCTTCTCCAGGCTGAACAAGCCCAGCTCCCTCAGCCTGTCTTCACAGGGAAGGTGCTCCAGCCCCTTGATCATCTTTGTGGTCCACCTCTGGACCCTCTCTAACAGCTCCTCGTCCTACTTGTACCAGGGGCCCCAGGCCTGGATGCAGTACTCCAGATGGGGCTTCACAAGGGCAGAGTAGTGTTGCGGTTTGGATAAGCCCATGCCAATGGTCAGGATGTGTTTTCACTGCTGGGGCAAATGGTCCCATGTGTACTGAACACCCCTCCAAATAAAAACAAACTGTGGCCTACATTCTGTGGCCAAAGGAATGGAGAAGAATGCATTGGCATTATCAGTGGCATACCATTTGGCTGCTCTTAACTCCAGTTCATACTGGAGATCTAACATATCTGGCACAGCAGCACTCAGTGGGGGTGTAATCTCATTCAGGCCATGGCAATCTCCTGTCAACCTCCATTCTTCACTGACTTTATGCAGCAGCCATACGGGGCTGTTAAGTGGTGTGTTCTGCTGATCACTCCCTGACTCTCTAGATGACAAATCAGCTTGTGAATGGGGAGCAAGAAATTCCTGTTGGTGTGGTACTGCCGTCTGTGCACCATTTTTTTGTAGCAATGGGTACCTGCTGCTCCTTTACCTGTAGTAACCCCACAACAGACAGATCTTCTGACAGCCCAGACAAGACAGATAGCTGCTTAATGTTGTCTGTATCTACAGCAGCTATTCCAAAAGCCCATCAGTATCCCTTGGGATCCCTGAAATGCCCCCTTCTTCTTCCTTTGTTTGGCATTTGTGTTGAGGGACATGGTTTAGTGAGAACTATTGTTATGGATGGATGGTTGGACTGGGTGATCTTGTAGGTCTTTTCCAACCTTGGTGATTCTGTGATTCTGTGTGACAGTAACAGAAGCAGAAAGACTAAAATATCCCTGTTTGTGTACAGCACCACTCAGCAAAATCTAAAACACTGGTGACTTATCAACATTGTTTTTCTCCCAAAGCCAAAACATAGCACCATACCATACGCTATAAAAGAAAATCAACTCTTCCAGCTGAAACCAAGACAAGCCCACTCCAACCTAAGCCATTCTATGATTCTATACTTAACCAAAAATTGTAACTCCTGTTGTGTTTTTCTCCTCCTTAAATACTTATACGTCACAATCAGAATTATATAATTTATCTTTTTCTTTTAATATGTACTGTGCAATGCACATTGCTAAAGTTTTTGAAGCACCTGCCAGAGTCTGAACACATTTGTTGTTATTTTCAAAGAGGATGAACAAATAGTACAGTAATGAGTGTGAGATAAGAAAGCAGGCACTCAGAGATATGATTCAGGGCCTGTAACATAAAAAATTATCATGAATTGCTGGATTTGAAAATGTTCTGGTTTTTATTTAGAAGAAATGCAGATGACCCACAGTCTCTTTTCTTGGACAGTACTGGAAAAGCTGTAAACAATTTTAAACTGGATTAAAAGACTGCATGTGAAGAGCTTCATTATTTCCTAAAGCAGCAACAGCACAATTATACCTGAGTCATAAAAAATGTAATAAATTAAAAAATAAATTAATTAAGCATTAAAGAGGATTTGAGCATGCAGTAATAGATTCAAGTGACATCTGAAATAGCATCAATGTTATGAAACTGAAAAAAATCAGCAGTTAACAAGACCACTGAAGCAATAATAAACTGGGACTTGACATTCCTCCCTTGTCCCTAGGCTGTTGGCTTATGCAGTATAGAGCACTAACTGTTTATTCACTGAATTTTGTCAGTCTGATTATCTTTTTTCACCTGCAGGGACTATCCAGTGCAACAAGGCCTTACTAAAACATCATCATCCTTTTAGCCTTTTAAAGTAATTGAAGAGACAGCTTCGAGATGGTTTAACCTTAGTGCCCTTTTATTAGACAAATATGAGGATGCTAGTGGGCCTGTAGAACTTCTTGTTGATTTTACTTTTTTCTTCTGTAACCATATTGTAAGTCTCAAGCTCTCTAAAAAGCCATCACTTCATTGTGCTTTTCACTGACAATAATTGCAGTGGTTCTATTATTCCCTTCAGACTCTGTTCTTCTCTAAATCTTATTGCCCAAGATGGAAGTTCTAAACACATAATTTAACAACACTCACTTCATAGTCATCATCTAACATGGAACACATCTATTAAATTACAGTGTCTGTGACCTGCAATCAATTTCTGAAGTCTGGACTATAAATTTGGCCATAAACATCTTGATAGACAAAATATTTCCCTGCAGGCCCTAGACTGTGTGGCCTTATTAGTTTCCCATTAACAGTGATTCATCCAGGGTTCCCCAAGTGGTACATCTTTATCTTTGGTCTGATAAAATATGTGCTTAAAAATTAATACTTCTCTTGCACATTCAGAGATAATTTGTTTTGTTTTTATTTCTTTGCTGCTGCCTACCAGGACCTTGGACACTTGATTTCATTGTCTACATTTAGTCCTGTCTTATTTTTCTATAGATAGTTCTATTATTACATGTTATTGATTATAAAATTGTCTTAAAGATTGCAGCTCACAAAAAAGTAAATTATGCAGATAATAGATTTGCACATTTGTGTTATATGCCTGTTAATATATGCAGAATACTGCTGCTGGTCTTGCAGGTGATTTCTGAAGGATTCCAACAGTTCATAAGACGGTTCAATCAGAAAATATATAGTTTGACCTCTTGTTCAAACCAGCATGAACTATCATGCTGTTGATGCTAGTCTTCCACTTTCTCCACTGATGCAGAATGCGTTCATTGTTAGATGAACTATACATTTATAATGCTGATATTCTCTATTCCTTTGGAAATAACTTTCATTTTCTATATTGATTGCTAGTGAAAATTGAGCTGATGTTTACATGAAACTGTTTCCCTTCTGATTGTTAGTGTTCACAACATTTTATTAGGTCCATTTGTTAACCAACTTAAGATCAGAAAGATCAGTGTCTCCTTCAAATGATACAACTTGAATTCACTGCCTCCAGGACCCTGAGTAGTAAACCAGACTGCCAAACATATGAAATGATTGTACTGCCTTTGCCTTGTTCTCCTTTCTATTGAGAAGATCCTTCATAATCTTTTGCATAATTCTAAATTACATCTCTTGTGTGTAGAATGACTCGAATTGTATAATTTCAGGAAACTGATGCTAAGTGTGTCAAAGATCTACAAAAGAGACAGAGCAATGGTGTTTCATGGGCCACTTCACTATGCAAATTGCAATTTTACAGGCAACTTCACAAGTTAAAGGTAGTTGAAAAGTCAGACAAAAATCTTACATATATTTTAGCCTACTTGCATGTGAAATTTAAATTCTGAGCAAGATTTGAGTAAAAAAAGATGTTCAGGTTTTGTACTGTGCCTAGAATTTCTACTCAGTTAACAAATCTCTGAAAAACCTTAATCTGCTCTTAAGTTTTAAATACAGTGCTTATATAGTACTTGATTGCTGATAGTTTAATGTGGAGAGTGTACCTCCACAATCAGAACATAAGGGTTTCCTCCAATCTTGTATTATTGTTTTTATTTCAAAAAAAGAAATTATCTAACTGCCTCTGGTATTCATCTCTGTTGTGACCCATAATCATTCTTGCCTTCCCTTCTCAATTCTAACTCAGTGCTTTACACATCAACATGTTTGGAATGCTTTAATGTCAATCCTATTCAGTTACTGGAAGGAATCACAGTATCAGAGAATCACAGCTTTTAAGACAAAAACATCACCGTTTGTCACTTAAGACAACCCCTGTAAGCTGGAAAACAAACAAACTAAAAACATAGGAGTCTTCAGTGACTAATATTTTGATTAATATGTATATACATTTATTCTTGATATTTTTCAGTGGAAAAAATACAAAGTAATGATTCATAAAACTTCTAAATAAAGTCAGTGATGAGTTTTTAACTGACAAATATTTAGTCTAATAACTTTAATTATACATCACTATTGCTGGGCAGCAACTTACTACGTAGTCAATTCCTATTCTACAATTCTGACTGCAAACTTACCACTGTACCATTACAAAGTACTACATAGTTATGACAGTTTTATTGAAGAAACTAAGTGTTTCATTTGGAGTGCCAGAGTTATCTAGCATAATTAAATTATTAAAAGTACAGTAATTTTATATAAAAGGTCTATAAGCAATACCAGAAATCTAACTTAAAAAAAAAAAAAAAAAAAAAAACACCAAAAACGTTATGAGAATAATTTTGGGAGCAAGAGAGCAAGAGTTTTGTAGCAATCAATAGAATCTGTGCCAAGAGTGATACGATTGTTGCATTGTTAGATTATACACTATCGTCTAGACTTACTGATCTTGTTATGATCATGACACAAGTTAAGACAGTACTTATTCTGTCACTTTTTTATTAAACAAGGACAATAAATGATTACTTGTAACAAAAAAAACTTGAGGTCTATTACTTTTATTTTCTTCCTGTAACTTGTTTTGCATTTAGTAATATACAATTTACTGTCCATTTTAGCAATTTTATTCAAATTACTTTGGCTTTAGGTTTAACAAATTTCAGAATAACTTCTATTAATCTATATAGGAATCATGATCATAGGCTGCTACATTAATAGTCAAAAATTCTACACTGATAACAGTCTAGATGATAGTATTATGTGACAAACATGTAAGAATCTCTGATATGCTTTTTGCTCTTGAAAGTGCAATTGATGTATTATAGCAAGCCTACATAGGAATCTAGCAGTCTGTTTGTATGCATATTATATAATTAATAATATTATATAATATTATTATAATTATTCAACTATATTCTCCTAGTATCAATTAATTAATGGGACCTAGCATGATCTCTAAGCAGTGTGATGATGCTGTACATGCCATTTTCATTGATATTTGATACTATGTTATTATTTGATTCTAGAAGTTACTATGTAAATTGAATATTATCTACTGCAGAGCAAAAAAAAAAAAAAAAAAAAAAAATCTGATACATTTTTATAGAGTCAGTGAAAGAAAATATCTGCTAACACTGAAATTTTGCGTTGCCTGCAACTGTCTTCTTAGCAAAACAAAATTATTTTCTAAGATTCAGAATATTGAACCTGATAGCATCCATTTAAAATGATTGCTTATAATTCTGAATTTTCATTGAAGTTGTATTGTCTTCTCTTAAAGGAGATTGGACAAGTATGCTGAAAATTTTGGAATTGGGTATGGCTGTTTCATTTTCACCAGGGTAAAAATAGGAGCCTGGATTTCCCGTTTAACTTATAAATTCTCTAATGCTGACAAACTGCACATTCTATTCAACCTGGCCTCGAACACCTCCAGGGATGGGTCTGTCTGGGCAGTCTGTTCCAGCACTTCACCACCCTCCCAGTGAAAAATTTTCTTTTGACATCTAATCCAAATCTTCCTTCTTTTTGTTTAAAATCCTTTTATTAGCACTATCAGACAGTGCAAAAAGCTTATCATCCTCTTTTTCATAAGTCATCTTTAAGTACTGGAAAGCTGCAGTGAGGTGTCCCCTAAGTCTTCTCCAGTCTGAACAAGCCCAGCTCCATTAGCCTTTCATTGTAGGAGAGGTTCTCACTGAAAGGTGGAAAAGGGGCCCCATAAGAAAAAGTAAAAAGTAAAAAGAAGGTTTCACAGTAACTGAGAGTAGGGGGGAGGTAGAGGGAGATAGTTAGGGATAGTTTGTAGAAGCAGGAATGTAGAGCTCGTTAGAGAAAGAGGGAGAGCAGACACGGGGTCTGGGATAGTGAGGGGGATGAAGGCCATGCTGATGAGGTTTGAGACATCTGGCAGGGAGGTGATTAGATGTCCACAGAGCAAGATGAAACTAGTTTGGGGGATGCCCCCCTTCTCTGTCAGGAGTTATGGCGAGGAAGGTCAGAAGCCTTCAATTCTTCAACCCACGACCCACTATGCACGCGCAACAGGTGAAGATCTGCATGCTTTGGGGTATAATGAATATGTATCCGAATTCCAGGAAACTATTGATTATGTATTAGTTTGCCCTATATCTGTAGCACAGTTTTTCCAGATGGTGTGCAAGCGTGGAGAAATTATCCCCCTTGAACCAGGACTTTTGCACAATTGCCAATAAAACGTACCTTCTCTATATCCTTACAGGCTATAGGGTTTGATTTTCTGCACATCACTCACTCTGACCATCTTAGTGTGCCTCCTCTGGACCCAGTATCAAAACAAAATTAGTATTACATTCAAACCACTTACAAAACTGTTGAGCAACATAAAAAACCTATATATTGCTGTAATGTAAAAATTGCTATTCCCTTTTAACATTCCTTTCATGCTTGCGTTTACTGCGTTGCTCACAATCAAGTGACATTGTAAGGCTAAGATGCACTCTCTTCCATATCAATTTCTTGATATCAAACATGTTGTTTGTTTTCAAGGGGGAATTACTAAATGTAACCTGTGATGAAACTAAACAAACCATGCAAAACAAACAAACCGAGTTTCAATATATTTTATCAGAATATGTTTTATTCCAAAACCTGCATAAAGCAGATTAATACACTTTACATTAGTGACAAAAGAAAAAATAAAACTTATCTTCAGAAGTTCTTCTGTTATTCCTGATCTTTTTGCCTTGGTTTACCTGTTATCCAGTAGTGCTGAAGCCTGAGCAGAAGTATTTTATTTCTGTTGCTTTCATCTTTGCTTATTTTCAAAACACTTTTCTCCTTCTCAGATTTATCTGATCACATAATATTTGCTTTGATCCATCAAATGATCTGAATCTATTTCTCAGAATGCCTTCCATTTATGATTAAAATGACAGTCTGGGGGGACTTGAATGTGAAGAGAGGCCTAGAATTTCATCTAGTCAAAACATCTATCTAGTATCTGTTGTCCAAATAAATAGGAAAAATGACAGTGTGTACTTAATGTAACTAAGTAAATGACTACTGAAAAAAAAAGAAAAAAGCTAGGAGTAAGTAAGAGTTTATATAGAAGGGAAAATAATATCTTTCAGTGAAGAAAGCTATATCTGAGATGTCCAGAAGGAATATAAAGTAAGAATTTCAAATACTGAATATTTAAAACTTAATAAAGGAAAGATTATTAAGTGATGTAATTAAGGAATGCATTTAGTAGAGTAGAATGGGGAATGAGAAGATCAGATAAAGAATACATTAAGAATGTTTCCAAAATTAAAAAAACATATATATTTTTTTCTCAGTTGAAAAGAAAAAAAGAACATAAAGACATTGTGGACAGTCACTATTCAGAACTTCTGAATTATTTATTTTTCTGCTAGAAATCTGTTTAGTAATTGATCAAGTCCAGTTAATCATCTATTAATGTAGAACAGAAAATGTATTTCAAAAGACAGGAAATATGATTTTGACAACACCAAATTATAAATCTTATGAAAGAATATGTATATTTAAACTCAGATTTTAAAAGACAACATTGATACAAGCAGGATGAAAAAGAGAAAATTTATTTTTCTTGATAATAGGAGTCTTTTTGGAACATTCCTGTCTAAATGCCTGTGAGGGCATCTGCTACAGAAATCTGTGGAAGATATTCAATGATACAAACAGAGACCAAGACCCTTAGAAGAAGAATGGCTTAGTAAGTAACATGATACATTAAACTATCAGTTTGAAATACAAAAACTGAAAATAAGTACAATAATTCAACTACTTTTTGTTAATATTCAAATTAGTCACCACAGAACACAGATTAGTAGTAAAGAAATCTTCCAGTAGCACAAAGCTGAGACATGTTATCAACAGAGAAAAAGGATATCACAGAGGAGGAGCAAGTTGAGAATCAAGATAAAAATCAAGTATAAGAAATACAAAATAACAATATTATAGTTCTATTAAAAAATGTTATACACTTTTGTACTTATAAATTGGAAATAATTAAGAAAGAAAAAGATGTGAATGTACTTGTTGATGAATGCCAATCATATAGATAGAATCCTGCAAGAAGGAAACTTTATTAGAAATTGAGAATTATTATTTTTGTAAACAGAATCACTAAGAACTAATCTACTTATCTGAATTTCTATATACAACTAGTTCTCTGTAGTCACAAAGATGAACTGAATTGAAATAAAAGGAAAGAATGTCAGGCAGGATGACTTAAAAATAGAAAACCTGTCTTTTGATGTATAAATAGCAGGAATTTATATTGTTTTTGAAGTAAATATTAGCAATAAATGAAGAAAAATCATCAAAGATAAATACCAATGCTCTATAACCAGAGAGTATCACTAAATGCCAGGGGAAGAAAATAAATAAATAAATAAAAATTCTCAGAGAAGCCATGGTTTTATAATGCACAAAACTCTGGAGAGTTTTGTTTATTATAAACTCACTCTCTGTGGAGATCTGATAGCAGCCTTTCAATATTTAAAGGGGGGGGGGGGGGGGTAAAAAGAAAGAAGTGAATAGATTCTTTAGCTGGGTCTGTGCCTCATCCCACTCAACGAGTTTTGAGGAACGTGAATCTTACTATCTCCTCAGTTGCACCTCCCTTAGTCGGTAGGGGTCACTGCAGCAATGGAGTCATTCAAGTTTCAGTGTTTTGTTAACAACTAATTCTATACTTGGAGGTAAATTTGGCTAATTACGATTAATGGGTGTTACAGATAAGGCTATATAAGGCAATATAAGAGTCAAAGAGTAGAAGAAGATAAAGAGAAAATGTAGAAAATGGGACAAGAGACACAGACAGACAGATATACAAACAGGCCAAAGTAAAGCATTTCACCACTCTTTAATCTTTCATTGTCATTGTGGTGCTGATCTTCATTAGTGGTAGTTCTTCCAAGGTTGTGGTGGCAAGCTGACAACTAACGACAAACTTACCTACTCTTACTTATACTCAAGGGTGGTTGAGCCTGCTCTTTGGAATGGCAGTTTGTGGCTTTGAGGAATCTCAGCAGAAACTCTGTTGTTCCTGTCTTCCAGGCTTTCCAAATTTAAATCGGATAAGAGGAATCAGGGAGATCTTCACAGGATACAACAGTGTAATCTCCCAATCACCTGTATCAAGCTGGAAAAATTTGTTCCCAGGACAAGTCTTCAGCTAGAAAGTATTTTGGTCCTTACCATTCCACAGTAAAACAGTTCCAAAGAAATGCTTTTGAAGATAAAACACAAGTGCTCAAAATGTTGTTGATTGTCTCAACTTTATTTGACACAAAGCATTCCTTCCCAGTTTCAGACAGTCTGCTGTAACAGGATAAGGGGAACTGGTTTCAATCAAAAGGATGGCAGATTTAGATTGGATATAGGAAGGAAATTTTTTATGATAAGATTACTGAGGCGCTGGGGTGCTCAGTACCTGGAGGCAATCAAGGTCACACTGGACCAGGTTCTGAGCAACCTAATCAAGCTGCATATATCCCTGTTCATTTCAGGGAGTTGGACTACATGACTTTTAATTGTCCCTTCCGACATAAATGTTTATATGACTATGTGATTCTGAATATAATATGAAACTGTCCTGTCCATGATGGCGACTGAAGCAGATGAGAATAAAGTAGAACAGTCCTGACTTTCTCTGATAATTCTGAATGTCAAAGCTTTTTAAAAAGGAAAAAAAAAAAAAAAGAAAAGAAAAAAATCTAATTAAAATTATCATTGCATTAAGATATGATGTGCTACTGGTTTAAATAGTAAATTATTACCTTATGAGAAAATTTTTTACAAAATTTGGTGTACTTTCTGTCACTCAAAGCCTTTAAGATTATCCAGAAAATATGGAAAAGTCCTCAATGAATGCATTTGATGAATAAATTATTGCATTTTATATATAAATTAATAAATAATTTATATATAAATTAATAAATTATTGTGCATTTTTGACCTTTGTAGTGCATGAGTCTAGATATGATCCTATTTTCATAGCAAATGCTATTAGTTTTATTATTGTCAATCACAATTAATATTATACTTAATTAATTCCCTAATAAAATCTGAAGTGACTTAACACAATTTATCTACCAGTTTCAGAATAAAATAATGTGATTCATGTTTTCTGTTTACTTCTTAATATCTTAGTTTAGAACACAGTTTTTGTAAGATGTAATGGCAATTTACAGAGAAGTTATAGAGAAGTTGTAGAGAAGGAAACATAATTGCAAAACATTTTCCCTATCTTTTGTTTTTCTATAAGTGTCACAAAAGTTCCTGTTCTCTGATCAGCTACTAAATGCCAGTTTAAAATATGTTGCTCAATCACACCAGAACTTTTCTAGCAGTGTGTAACAGCAGGAGTCCATCAGCTTTTTGTTCTGTTCAGAGATTTCATTGTTTTTAATTTAGTTATTAGTATATAGATTAAAAAATGTAATTGCTAGAGATGGCAATAAAAATATTGATGTTAATAACTTTACTAATATGTATATGTTTACAAGTGAAAATTTAATTTGAGTCTAACATTTGGTTTGAATTGATAAAAGTTTTATAGAGACTAATAAGCCCCTTTGGCCTATAAATTTATTGTTCTAGAAAACAGTTATTGCCTTATAAACAAGAAACATCCTCAGATTATCATAATAAACTGCCACTTACCAAGAACAGAATGTTAAAACAAGTTCAAAGTAAAGTGAAGCATAAGTTCATTCCTTTTGTGTTTTTGTTTTTTTTTTTCCTAAAGAGAAAATCTGTACACCAACCATTTTACTGAAGATTTGCTAATTTGCATATCTAATTTCAAGCTGTACTAATTGCCTCTGAAAATGCCAAGCCTGTTTATTAGTCATTTCTTATTTTCCTGAAGGAAGAGTCTATTTACGCAGAAGCATTCTCCATAGCTGAAAAATCATTATCCTGAGACCTAAGGAAAAAATAAACCAATATTTAAAATGTACTATGGCAAGGTACAGATCTTTTGTCTTTTATAATGAAAATTTACAATTAAGTTAGCAGATGCCTCCAGACATTCTGATCTAGGAAAATAGTTCTATTAACTTTTGAAAGTTAAGTTTTGAAAGGTATTTCTGTAATCACTCTCTGTGGTTAAACATTCTTTTGCTTATTTATGGCCTAAAATACTCAAACATAATATCAAGAGTTTAAATACATTTTGAAGTTTCCTAAATAACAGCTTCTACCTTTGATAACTGTTCAATTCACATATTTGTCTCCTAATTGTAATAAGATTTGCATATGTGTACACCCTGAAAATAGCATCCACTGTAATGAATCAATGGTAATGCAAAGAGGCCGCTTTACACCATTTCATTGACTATCTGATCCACTCATAGAAGTATTTGTTGAGTTAGTGCTGTTTCTGTATCTCTCTAGGTGAGATATCTGTGTTTTAAAAGATGAAGTCATGAATCCTAATCCAGATGCTGCTTTTATATGCTTGGCTGTGTTGTTTCCATATATGAAGCTGTGGAGTGCTACATTATCCTGAAAAGCATGAAGACTGAAGTTGTCTCAATGTCTACAAAATTCGTCTGCACTGAAATCAACTCCATACAAAAGCGAATTATGATTTTATTGTTATTATAATAACCTAATTACAGGTGTCTCTAGAGAGGGCATAAATTTTTTGAGTGCCTGACAAATTAAAATGTTAACATTTGGCAGTGATACATATATAAAGCAAGAACTCAGTAGATATGAACAATAATATCCAGCTGATACACTGATAGAAACAACTAACACTCAGTGAGGCATAAATATAGTAGTTCATATGATATGTTTTTAAAATTCCTGTTAAGCATAGGTATATTCATGTTTAATTTAACATATGTTAATGAAAATGGAAGGGTTTTGTTTTTCATGTTAATATTTGACAACGGGCCTTGGTAAGAGAGTATGCATTTATTCTTGAAAAATAACAAAAAAATAGATATGTGCAAACAGATCCACTTTCTTAAGCCACTTTCTTGGTTACTCATACTATGAGCAGCTATTCAAATAACTGTCAGATGTTTGTATTTTGGAAAATATCTAATACTTCCCCAGTACCTCAAATAAGAAAATCCCTCAAGCCTATCATATCAAATTGCCATAATATGCAAGCTCTGAAATTGTATCGTGCATACTAAGGGAATAATATGCATCAATCTTTTCCAGTGTGTCTACCTACTCAGATTCATCTTAGATTCAACATCCTAAAATAACATAATGGAATAATGTAACAGAAGATTAAGGATTCTGGAGTGTCACAATGAATATCGTGGGTGTCCAAACTTTTGGCTTGCCTGGCCACATTGAGTGAAGAGGAATTGTCTTGGGTTTTGTCACCAATCTCCATGCAACCCTGCCCAGTCAGCAACACTGCATCAGCACCCCACAGTCTGCACCCCACCCAGTGCAGGGATACGAGAGACACGGGACACATAGGGTGTAGCTCAAGTGCCAATTTATTGCTGCGCAACAGCTGCTTATATACTGGGACTGCCCCCAGGTACCTGTGACCTGTTAAGCTCCACCCAGAACCACCCCCTGTAACTCCCACCCACCATAACCTGAGTATTGCCCACTCTGAGTACCGCCCACATCTCCCCCCTCTCTATGCCATGCTACCGTGTCCCCCACTTTCCACTATTATTTCCCTTAGCCACTGGGACAAGAATAGTGCATTGAGGCTGCTATGCTGGATCCGTTGAAAAAGATTAGACCTTGTCTACAGGTGTCGTTGTGCAGAATTGTAACACTAATTATATTAATAACATAATCATTATAACTCAATCAAGGCCTCGATTGACAATACTATAAGTGTGAGAAAGGAGAAAAGGCAAACATAGCATCATGACAAGAAATACTGTTAACCTACTAAAAAAAAAACCAAATACGTGTTTGGTCTGCGGCCTTTCTGCAACCTGTAAACAAATTCCTGAGGGCCCCATTCTGTGTTAATCTCTAACTGCTTTGAAAGAGGTCTTCAACTTTCATATATTCTGATATATTGATTTTGAAAAATCACTAAGATTGTACAACAGATGCTTTTAGAGTGCTTATGATTATGCCTTTGGGCTAATAGAGAATTAATAGTTGGACAACATTTGCATGCCAGATAGAACTAGGGGCACTGTTACTTACTGATCCTAGAGCACCAACAACCTGCAGAAAAAGAGAGAGAAAGAATATGGTGGTGGTGAATGCAATAGGCAGTGCCAGCAGGGTGTCCCCTGCTTCAAGGTGCACTTTTCCTCTATGACCCATCATAGATTCTCTCTTCTTTTTATTCTTCTCAGGGTCCGAAGGGTATTTTCCATTTGTACACTGCATCCACATGGCCAGTGATACAGAGCCCAAGTGGAACACCTGCTTGCAAAACATAATAAACTATCAAGGTTAGCTCTCTTAGCGTGCGCCTTTGCCTCAGGTGCTTCATGGTCATATTTTAAAAATCCTGATTAGTGGGATGAAAGAGTTTAATCATCCTATAATACAGGGTTATCCCTTTGCCTGGGATTCCTTTCAGGGTTTTGTCTTTGCAAATCAAGAAAAAACTAATTGATAGGTTGACAGCATTGTAACTGAGCATTACTAATACATTAAAAGAGATATTCGTGTAGATTCCAGCACTGATAACATTAAATCCTGTTTAATTCACATTCAATCTACTACTAAAATAAAAGAAGCACACAACCTAGATAACGCCTAATAACTCTAATTCTTGAGACTATGTTGATAACACAGGAAAATCACCCACTATATCATACCACTACTACTGTTGCTATTTGCAATATAACAAGTTACAAAGCAATACCGATAAGAAAGAATCACACAATCCCAGTCATTATAAAGGCTGGATGCTATTTTCTGCGTTGAGATGAGGCCGAACATATCGTGCTGGAACCCACATAGGGTCAGTCCCTGTGGAAACACAAGCATATCCACGACTCCAAGTTGTCAATGGTAAGGGACCTTCCCAATGCCCTGTGGCCATATTCCGAACATTGACAATTGGCTGTTCCTTGAGCATTGGGAGGCCCCAAAATGACAATCCATGTGAGTTGTATCTGTATGATCACAATTCAAAAAATTCAGAGAGAAGGCTGAAGTACTCAGTGAGTTCTTTGTCTCAGTCTTTACTGGCAGCCAATATTCTCACATCCCTGAACCTCACATCTCTGAACCTGAACCTCTAGGTGGGAACTGGGGGAGCCAACTCACCCCCATTCTAAGAGCAAGCCCGAGATAGCCACTAGAGACTGATTGTGTAGAAGTCCATAGGGCTGGAAAAGAGGAAACATCACTCCCATTTACAAGAAAGGGAGGAAGGAAGACCCAGGGAACTACAGACCAGTGAGCCTCTCTTCTGAGCCTGCAAAACTCATTGAACAGATCCTCCTGGAAGAAGGAGGATAGCCTGTATGACTTTAGCAAGGGAAGGTCATGCCTTACCAATCTGATGGCCTTCTGTGATGGAGCAACAGCATCAGTCAACAAAACAAAGACAACAGATGTCATCTATCTGCACTTTTGCAAGGCCCTTGACGTCCCCCATCACATCCTTATCTCTAAATTAAAGAGAGGGGAATTTGAAGGGTGGACTATTAGATGGATAATAATTCCTGATATGTACACAGACTGGGAGAAGAATGCCTTGAGAGTAGCCCTGCTGAGAAGGATTTGGTGGGTCCTGGTTGATGAAAAACTGAACATGAGCCAACAATGTGTGCTTGCAGTTCAGAGGCCAATGGTATTTTGGGTTTCCATTACAAGAGGGGGTAGCCAGCCAGGAGAGGGAGGTGATTGTTCCCCTCTACCCTGCTCTCATGAGGCTCCATCTGAAGCACTGTGTTCAAATATGGGGTTCCCAATACAGAAAAGATATGGAGCTTTTGGAGAGGGTCCAGAGGAGGGCTGTGAAGATGATCAAAGATCTGGAGCATCTCTGCTTGTTCAGCCTGGAGAAGAGAAGACTTCAGGGAGACCTCATTGTGGCCCTTCAATATTTAAATGGCTAGCATACTTGTCTGTGGCAGGGGGGTTGGAACTTAATGATCCTTGGAGTTCCTTCCAACCCTTGTCATTCTGTGAGTCCACGATTCTGCTATTAATAGAATATTTCAAACATATATATATGTTAGTGAGAAAGAAAACTTCACAAAGACATGTCATTATTATACTGACAGCTCAAAACATGAATATTAGCTTCTATATTTAAGAACTGCACAATTTTCTAAGTCCTCTCAGAAGAGAGATTTGAATCATTATTATGCAGAGAAACACCATTTTAATATGTCCAGCCAATTTATCTTGGCACCACATCGACCTTTTTTTTCCAGACATTCACTATGATGAAATGATCTCTTATGACAATATATTCATGGAACACATTCATAACTCAAATTACAAACACTATAAAATAAACTCTGCTTTCATTTCAGGTTCACCTGTCTCACTCCAATTTATAGGAGGGAGAGGAAGTTCTTTTAATATCTGTATACCTGGCGTGAGATTAAGAAACAACAGTTCAAATGCTGGCCCAGCCAGTTTATTACAGATCTTAATTAGGGAGATGGGGAAGAGATGAACGGACTATTGTGAATACACAATACTGAATTAGGTAATTGGGAAGGGAAGGAGGGCGATAAAAAAGATAGGAGAGAAGAAGCAAGGAGTCTTTGTAGGCAGCAAGAGAGAGATAGTCACCACCATGGATCCAGCGTGGTTCATAGTTCAGTCATTGATCTTCAGTAGTGGTGGGTCTTCGGGCAGAGTTGTTCTGTCAATGATGACAGTGACCGTAGCGATGATGGCCCCTTTTCAATGGCTCCAAATGGTCAAGTCAGCTCTCTTTGGAGTAGCAGATTCCGGCTTTGGGATCTCAGTGGAAACTCCTTTGTTCCTATCTTCCTGGTCTCGCCAACAGGTAAGAGGGAGCAGGGAGA
This sequence comes from Centrocercus urophasianus, assembly GCF_019232065.1. NCBI lineage: Eukaryota > Metazoa > Chordata > Aves > Galliformes > Phasianidae > Centrocercus > Centrocercus urophasianus. The sequence goes on from NW_024884253.1 coordinate 15,341,933, forward strand.
CGCCAACTTGTATCTTGCCTTCATAGGATACAATGGCATCATCCCCCACTCTCCCATAGCAAACAGGAGTTATTTGGTCACAGGCTAGATCTTCTGGCAGTAAACAGACCTGAGCACTATCTTCCAAAGGTAAACAGCTCCAAAGAAATGCTTTCAAATGTAAAATTCTCCAAACAGTGATGTTGACTGCCACATAGCAACACCCATCTCTCATCTCCTAGAGTCTTATCACAAGAAATACCTCAGAAAGCAAAGAAGGATTCATACATCACCTTATCCCAATATTAAATCCTTTATTTATTTATTTATTTATTTACTTTTTAACATAGGATCTGTTCTTTAGGAGTTAAACAAAAAGAACTACAATCAGAAACACACAGTAACTGAAGTCTTCTGTTATCTTGCAGTGTCTGTGATTCATTAATGGAATTTCAACGTATGGATTACAAAATCTCTTACTAACAATAAATAAACAACTAAACAAATTTAAAATGTATAAATTACCAAAATTCAAAAAAATTACAATAACAGGTAAGTAATTTACATTCAATTTCATTCTTTCCAGATATAGATACAAAAAAGAAAAAACAGTTATATTAGTGTCCGATGTCATAGAATGATAGAATGGCTTGGATTGGTAGGGACCTCAAGAATCATCAAGCTCCACCAGCCCTGCTGCAGGCTGGGCCACCAACCTCCATATCCAATACTAAACCAGGATGCCCAGGGCCGCATGCCTTGAACATCTCTAGGGACAGGGCATCTACAGCCTCATTTGGGCAACCTGTTCCAGCACCTCACCACTCTCTGCGTAAAGAATTTCACCCTGATATCCAATCAAAATCTTCCCTCTCTCAACTTAAAACCATTTCCCCTTGTCCTGCCATTATCTGCCCTTGTAAAGAGTTGACTGTGCTCCTAATTGTAGGCTCCCTTTAGGTACTGGAAGGCTGCAATGAGGTCACTCTGCAGCCTTTTCCGGGCTGAAAAAGCCCAGTTCCCTCAGCCTGTCTTCATAGGGGAGGTGCTCCAGCCCCCAGTCATCTTTGTGGCCTGCCTCTGGACCCTCTCTTACATCTCTCTGTCCTACTCATACCGGGGACCCCAGGCCTGGATGCAGTACTCCAGATGGGGCCTCACAAGAGCAGAGTAGAGAGGGACAATCATCTCCCTCTCCCTGCTGGCTACCCCTCTCCTAATGGAGCTCAGAATACCATTTGATTTTTGAGCTGCAGGAGCACACTGATGGCAGTCTCATGACCAAAAAGACCTCACAAAACAAGCTTTGAGCCAAGGAAAAAAAAAAAGGTTCAGATACAGCCTCTCACAGATGATCAAATTTGTGATAGAATTAAATAATATAATATCATTATTTAGGTATATTAATAGAAATGCTGATATATAATCAAACAAGGAATTAAAGAAAAATCAAAGAATTCGCAGTTGTCAGAATGGCTTCCCAGTTAATGTTAATCCAAAGATCTGGCTAAGTTTTTTATAAATATTGCTAAAGCCACAAATGATAAGACTAAGGCTCAACTTTAGAATCAAGGAGAAGTAATATGCTGAGCTAAGGCATACAATCAGCCTTTAGGTGTAGCCTTCTAAATCCCCTAGTAACTTGGGATTTCCTGATTTTACTTTTAAGGTATATGTTCACACACATTATTGCAGATCCAGAAAATATTTCTTAAAAGTTAATGACTCCAAGTGGGGAAGTAGAATAGTAGAATATTAAAAATTTAAGAAAACACTAGTTCCAGAAAACTAGATGAAAAGTTAAAGTGCATTTGTGTGAAGACTGGTGCTTACTTTGACAATGGGTAACATTTTTTACCATGCTTTCTAGAAGATCATCATATTTTTAAAAGTCTTACTATTGGTATTAACTATTTTTTTTTTTTTAATAAAGAAGCTGATTTTATCAGATGTTTTAAAGTAAATTGCAGGTGTTCCTTAAGACTTAAAACTTTATTTTGGTATCAGAAAAAGGAAAGGTGAAACAAATCCTAGCTTGCTGCTTCCCTGTGGAGTTTGATCTGGATATCAGTCAAATCCGAATATGGATTTGACAGGCATAAATTTATAAACTATTTTAATTTTTAATTTTTTTAAATTTTTAATCTATTAGATTTCTTTAGTATCCTCTTGAGAAACTGCAGTGTGATACACAGAGAATTGAAGCTGATGGAAAATCTGACACATAAATCAATAAGCTTTGGATCTGTCCTATAGTTCCTGGACATTCTTGAAACTCAGCTTTATAGCATAAAAAATACTCTAAAAGTAATATATTTACTGCTTTTGTTGCATTTAGAAGTGTGTTGTTCTGCATCAAGATGTATGTCAGATCTCCTAAGTTGCTTTTAGGACACATAGCTTCAAGCAGTCCAGGTCTGCTTATTTCAAAATGCTTTCTCCTAGCAGATGTTATTTAACATCCTTCTTTATTGCCAGAGGACTAGAAAAATATTTCATACGCAAGGAACACATGCATGTCATACTGTGTCTCTTCAAAGACAATTAAGTGGTGAAGATAACCTTTCATGTTTTTAACATAATTCTTATTGTACTTTCTACTCCTTTCTGTAAAAACTTGTTATAGCTTCTTCTTGCCTGAATGTCACGGAGTTAACTAGATCTATCTTTGCCTGTGACAGGGGGGCAGTAGGCCCCTGGGCTGCCCCCATCCCCACAAAATGGGAAGGGAAAGGGAAAAGGGATAGGGAGATGGGAGATGAGCTCAAGGAAGGAAAAAAAAAAAACAGTGGCAACGATCTATGGAGGAAAACTTACTTTACTAACTATGATAAAGGAATGCAAGATAACACAATATAATACAATCTAATTGAAATTGAGACTTGTAAATCAAATAAGATAGAGAGTTCCTGAGACCGAGTCAAACCTGAAAAGCTTGGAACGGCTAGGAAAGCACCCTCCAGCACCCACTGCAAGGCAATAAGAGACCGCCCCCCAGAAGGGCCAGATTCCATGCCTTCCGTAAATGAATAGGGGAATAGGAATTCCTATAAAATATAATAAATATTCCTAATAAATATTCCTAATAAAATAGGAAACTTTACCTCCCAGTGCTCTACATGATGTTATGATGTGGAATACTGAAAACCAAAAAACATAAAACCATGACACTGAGATGGTGTGAGAATCCTTTGCTTTTTTTTGGCTCAAAGCTTGCTTCCTGAGGTAGTTTGTTGAGGAGGCAAGTGATGGGTGTTGTGTGGCGATCAACATCGCTGTGTGGACAATTTTACATCTTTGGAGCTGTTTGCCTTTGGAAGATAGTACTCAGGACTGTTTACTGGTGGAAGAACTAGCCTGTGACCAAATAACTCCTGTTTGCTATGGGAGGCTGGGGGATGATACCATTGTATCCTGCAAAGGCAAGATGCAAGTTGGTGCCTCCCTGCTTCCTCTTATCTGCTGGCAAGACCAGGAAGATAAGAACAAAGGAGTTTCCTGCTGAGGCCCCAGAGCCAGAAGCTGCCACTCAAAGGAGAGCTGACTCAACCACTTTGGATTTGAGCTGTCACTCCAAAGACAGCTGACTCGACCACTCTGAAACTATTGAAAAGGGGCCATCATCACCATGGTTGTTTCTCGTTGTGCTTCTCATCGTTGTTGTCAACAGGACAACTCTGCCTGACGACCCACCGCTACTGAAGATCAAAGACTGAACTATGAACCACGCTGGATCCATGGTGGTGACTGTGTCCCTCTTGCTGCCTATAAAGACTCCTTGCTTCTTCTCTTCTATCTTTTTTATCGCCCTCCTTCCCTTCCCCATTACTCTAATTCATAATAGTGTCCGTCCTCCCCTTCCCCATTTCCCCTGATTAAGATTTGTAATAAACTGGTCGGACCAACATTTGAACTGTTGCTTCTTAATCTCATGCCGGGTATACAGATATTAAAAGAACCTCCTCTCCCTCCTATAAATTGGAGCGAGACAGATGGACATTCTCTATTCATTTTACCTAGTCAAAGTATCATGTATGAATATATCAAGGATTTGCAACTTTTTTAAGCCCAGAAAAAAAAAAAAAAAAAAAAAAAGGTTGAACAATTAAGATGTAAATAACATAATCTGCTTTACTGCAGTAACTTTTTTGCATGATTTTATATCCTGTAGATGTAACCAATATTAGAATATCTCACAGGTTCCACATCTGTCATGTCTGTGGAATTGCAGGCATAAGCAGTTTTAGCAAAAGCAGAGCATCCATGAGGGTACATGGTCATATTTCTTTTAACCATATTTAAAGAATCATAAATCCATTGCTGAGAGGTCAGATAAATCTTATGAGAAACTGAAATAAGGATTTGAGTTCTCCAGGCAGAGAGGGCATTGAATACAAATATTCTTGTCTTGTCTGCCTGTGTTATTTAACGCAAGAGACTGGCATGGCTGAACTGGGAGCTGCTGGTCAAACTGAAGAGCAAGAAAAAAATGCACAAGGCCAGTCTGTGATTCTGTGATGCAGTTAGGCTGGTTAGACGCTGGAATATGTTGCCTAGTTATGTGACTGATGTCCCTCCTTAGAGAATTTCAAGATGAGGATGGATATGGCTCTGGGCAACCCGATCTAGCTGTGGATGTCCCTGTTCATTGCAGGAAAGTTGGACTGGATGGCTGTCAGAGGTCCCTTCCAGCTTTAAGGATTCTGATTCTATGATTCTTTCAGCGGTTTACAAGAGATGTTGTAAACACAAGGATGTAGAGCACAATACCATGTCAGCTTGTGCTTTTTTTCCTGCTGTTTGCCAAAATAGAATACATTTCATTCTTTCATACATACTTATTGCTGAAAATATCAGAGATGGAGAAATTCAGGATTTATTTCTTTATTTCTTCAATAGCCTTGTTGTTAAAACATAGCCTGTTGTTAGCTGTGTAGAGCCGATAAGGTATAAATCATGAAGATAAATATCAGAGAACAATGGAGAGAGAGCTTGGTGTCATTATCTGTCTATAAAAAGAAAATTAAGAAAAAAAAAATAAGCATTCAGTAACTAATTTTCTCATACTGTATTTAGTGGAACATACTTATGATGAACTGCTTTTTTATTAGTTTCAAACAAATTTTTTGAGACATACCTACCCTATTTATAATATAGAGAATAATGGTTGTTACAGTGAAATTATGCTGTGTGACTTCAGTAATGATTATGCACATCAAGGTGCTGAAGTGCAAGTTATTGTAGAAGTACAAGTCATCATTACTGCTGAGTGCAGTTCTATTTATGGAAAGCTCTATGAAGATGATATATGCATGGGATTAAACAGTAGTTACAATACACAAAGCATACACTAATATGGTGTCGCTTTTTGTTCTAGTAAAAAATCAAAGATATGCTCCCTGACAACCAGGAAGGATTATGGGACTTTCAGTTTTCACACTGTCATATTTTTCTCTAGTACTATGAGTGACTGTATCTAATGTATAGTATAGTTTGTGCTTAATTCAAAAATTTATGGAGACAGGGAAGGTTATGAAATCTTCTGTTTCCATGCAGACTGAATTCTCTATGCTTCTGAATGTGCCTCATCCAGCTATATTCATGACAAGGACAAATCTGACAAACATAGTTCATACGTTTGTTTGTTTGTTTTTATTCCCATGGAAGGAAGAGCTCAGTTTTACCTGTGAATACACTGATAATTTTTCCAGGCTGTGCTATGTCTATATAGCAGTTTAATGCTACTTAACAAATTACTTTCTTCATGGCTATCATGCACAAAATTCCAGATTTACTTGCTGGACATAAGACATTGTTGCATCATACACAATCCCTTTAATCTATGCGACAGCACAATTTTATGACATAGTTCTATGCCTCTGGCTATCACATTGGAGCCTGGTAATCTGAGGAATGTTTCTGGTTTAGCATGCAAAAGTTTCTTGCTAATACCAACTATTTTCTAGAAGAAGATAAGTTAATTTTGCCTTTTCTATGCTGTGCTTTCAATTAAATAGGAAAGCATTTGCACTGGCAAATTATTTAGTTTCCCAGCTCAAACCTAGGCTCCAATCTCCCTGTCAGTTACTCTGCATACTGTTATGGCTTCTCTTTCAGTTCACTACAAGTACTTTCAACATCCAACAGAGGTGAGAATATATCATGTCTATGAGCACAAAGTTCAGAATTAAAACAAATGTTCAAATCTACATTTGATATTTACCTTCCCATTATAGATGGTTATTTATATGTAAGAACTTCTTCCCTTTGCAGGAGTTGTAGAACTAGCTAACGATGAGATAAATATCCAAAGTGGCAAGTGAGAAACACTAAAGGATAAAGATCTAATCTCTTGCTTTTAGGATTTTATATTTCAGTCGTTGTTAATTTAGGTTTGTCCAACTATGCTTCTCAGTGGAATGACTATTCCCACAGATTACTTTTTCTGAGAGTGGCTTTGAAAGGAAGCCACAGGTATCACTTTTTATTCCTGCTTGAAAGACAAAAAATGGTTAGGAAAAAAAAAATGTTGCTACAAAAAAATAAAAACTATTGTCTTCAACGACCTTGGGGAAAAAAAAAAAAAAAAAAAAAAAAAAAAAGATAACACAAAACAAAGCACCTGAAGAACAAGAATAAAAAAATCCAACAAACTAAACAGCAAAAACAACAAACAAAACCCAACCAGCAACTGCTGACAAGTGTTTGTAGTATAGAAAATATCAAAGTGCAAACATTACTGAAAACAAACAGCAGTTCAAACTGTGAAAATATATATAAACAAAATTCTTAAGATGTATTAATTCCTTTCTGTCATTTCTAACTCTTGAAATACTTCAAAGATGCTATATCTCCTATGAAATAAAACCCACCTAGAAACATTAATTTTAGCAAGAAGTAAATCAAAAACAAAAACAAATATATTACTTGGATTCACGTAAATATAAAAATATAAATATATATATAATTATATATAAATATATTTTATTTTATATAAATATAAAATAAAACTCTTAATCAAGTGACAGACCACAGTTTTATTGTCATGACAGGAAGCTTTTTCTTGGCACTACCATTCTAGTTATGGGCACCTGTCACATATGTTTTTAAATCTCCTTAAATCTGTCTAAAATTTCAATTATGCAAATTAAAAGCAGAGCTACAGGGTTAGAAAAATAACAAGAGCTCAGTCTAATTCCCCTGAAACAGAATCAATCAATCAATCAAACACAAAACCAAAAAAACCCCATCAACCAGTAATTACAGGAGATAAGGCAATTACCACTAAGAAAGAAAATAAAAAGACAGAAAGACATTTTACTACTTGGTTTGTTTTCATGAATTTGTTTGAATTTATACAACTTAAATATAATTAATGAAATATTGAAAACAACATTGATAAGACCAACCTAAGTCCATTAAATATCTCCTTTTTTTAATAACTCAGTAAAGTGTTGCATTACTACAACTAGCTGCTCGTAGATTTTCTCTTCCAAATGCTAAACTTTGCTGAAGACTGAGAAGACATTCATTAAACACTTTTTAAAAAATTAGTCTTAGAACGAATATTGCAAAATATAATGAATGCAAATTATATATAACAAATGTTCATCTTTCGCAATTTTTTCTTTGTATAACAAAATCCCAAATATATGCTGTAATTATTATTTCTGAGAACACTTAGTCATGTTTTTTTTTTCTCTGATATATGTAGTAGATAAATACTACTAGTATTGTTAGATTTCTTTCACTATATATAGGAACATATTCAGTTAAGATAAATAGCAGGCATTTTATCTCTTATATTTACAAACAAAGGATATTTCACAGTAAGAAAAGAGAAGACATAAATTTGTTGGTCACTTATGGATGCCCCTCAGCAACTATTATTACAGCAGGAAGACCATTTATAATATTTAAATGCATGTGACATGAGTACACATTCCTAAGGCAGCCTATTAGCAAGCAACCTGTGACAGACATTAAGTGTTATGAAATAAACCAGAGTTGGCATAGTCCATAAAACTAGCAGTGCACTTGCCTGAAGAGGTAAAGTACTAGACAAAGCGATAAACACTGAGTGTCTAAATGTAGAGTACTATGCCCTATAGTTTCAAAGATGAATAGACACATTTATGTTTTTTGATAGAAATGAAAGGAGACTTTCTCTGCTTGGTGACAATGTAAGTTACATAGCCAGTCTTAAATTCAAGTAGGAGAAAATAATAAAACAAAAGAAAAAAAACTCTTTAAGTGTATGTGAAAAATGAGAATACAGCTAATGCGGAAAGCTTGACTCCCCGTTAAAGAAACTTTCAGTTTCATAAAGGTAATTACCATCATCAATTTTAGACTCCTGTAAGAGGATTAACTTTCATAGGGCTTTCTAAAAAATCTAAAAAATATTGTCAACTGTCTGAATATATAATAATTAAAAACATTGTTCAATCTTTTTATTTTTTTCTTTCTCTCCAGTCTTGAATTTTTACAGCTAGAAGAGACCCATACTGTAAGTTTCTAGTCTATACTAGCCTAATGCCTACTCAAGAAGATTTTGATGAAGATAAATATATGGCAATATTCTGTTGGTGGGACTGATTAAAATTATCTTTGTATTTTTCCACCAGGGGAAGAAAAGAACCCTATCTGGAGTTCTATCATAAAAAGATAAAGAGTAATTTGGATTTAAATCTAAATTTGGTTCTGAGTTGACGATAATAGAAGATTAGGACAGGCTTAATGAACAAAATTATACAGTTCAGTATTCTATCTAATAAGTGTTTCAACTTCTGATGTCTGGCATAAAGTTGAAGACAAATTCCATGTTTAAAGAGATGGTGAAATAGTTTACTGAACACAGAGCAGGAGCCCTGGCACAATCCTACAAGTTGAAAATATTTCAAGATTGAGGATCAACCTCACATTTTCAGCTGAGAATATGGCTGTAGCATGTAGCTGACATCATAATTTCTTGGTATATTAAAAAGACTTGCTTATTCCCATAGTACTTAATCCAACACAAATTCAATGCTTACTGCTTTTGTTGTCTTTCAAGTCTCATGAAATGTAAATACAATTGCTTTATAACAGCTATATCGTCTTGTAATAAGTGCCAGTGACACAAACAACATTGCTGTTTTTAATACAGTCCATCAGAATGAGTTCTAGGTATTACATGATGTTGGTCAAGACATTATCTCTTACATCACAATGTATTAGTGCAGCATTAAGATGCAGTCCATCTGTAAGGACCATAGATGTAATGAGAAGTTTGTAGTTACATACTGAAAAGTGCTGTCATAAGAGTCAAGGATCTTTTTTATTGCCACAAGAGACAATTAGAAATGTAGGAAGCCAGAGGGATCTTGATAAACTGGAGAAGTGGGCATAAATGTAATTAAGCTCAACAAGGCCAAGTGCAAGAGTTGAAGCAATCCCAGATACATGTAAAGACTGGGAGTAGAGCTCACTGAGGGTAGCCCTGCTAAAAAGGACTTGCGAATCCCGTGGACAAAAAGTTGGACATAAGTTTTCAGTGTGAGTTTGCAGCCCAGAAGGCCAACAGTACCCTGGGCCACATCAGAAGAGGTGTGGACAGCAGAGAAAGGGAGAAGATTATCTCCGTTTATTCTGCCCTATCTGCTATACTGTTTCCGGATCTGGGGGTGCCAACATCGAGTAAGACCTGGAGTTGTTGGAGCAGGCCCAAAGAAGTGCCATAAATATGATTAAAGGGCTGGAGCACCTCTCCTACAAAGACAGACTGAAGGATCTTCAATAAATTGAAGGGGGCTTTGAAGTAGAGCTGCTAGAGGTGGGGTTCCTCAGCCCATCACACTTCCATTCTGCTGATGGTAATGGATGTCCTGGGCCTGGATTTGGATTGCAGGCAGAAGGACAGCACTTAAAGTGCAGGTTAAGGGGACTTCAATTTGTTAATCAACCTTAACGCGTGCCCAACTCAAAAGTCTGCACACTAATGCCTAGAGCATGGGGAACATTTAAAAAGAGTTGCAGATGTTCACATACCTACAGAGTTTTGATGTCACTGGCATCACTGAGATTTTGTGGGATGGCTCTCACGAGTATGTAGGAATGTAGAAATAGATGAGTGTAAACTCTTTAGGAAAGACAGGTAGGGTAGAAGGGGAGGAGGTGTTGCTCTCTACATCAAAGACAAGCTGGAGTCCGTGGAGATGGATGAGGAGCTGACAGAGAGTTTATGGGTTAGGGTTAAAGGGAAGGCAGGGGAAGGAGACATTGTGGTGGAGGTCTGCTATAGGCCTCTTGGTCAGAAAGATCAAGTGGATGAGGCCATCTATAAACAAATAGGAACAGCTTGACTTTCACAAAACGTGGTCTTTGGGGAAACTACCTAGCTTGATATGACTGTCAGACCACAATCCCTTAATGCTTTCCCATGTAGGGAGAGATGAAGCACCTTCATGCAGATCAAGGGCTATCAAAAGGGACTTTAGGGCCTTGGGACGACAGCTGAAGGAATTTTGAATGCACAGATCATCTTTTTTCTCCAGCTTGTGTAAGGACACAGAAACAAAAAAAAAGGATATTATATTTAAGTACATGGCTTCATGGCTCACTATCACCAGAACTTTGGGGGTTTTTTGGCAGCCAAATGGCTTGTGTGGCACTGGGTTTGTCAGGGCTAGATGGGCTTTGCCTTTCTTGAACAGGGAGAAGGGATCTTGGGCAAAAGCTAGTGGGACTCATTGAGAATTGGGTGATAAGGGGAAGAATTTGTTTCCAAATAACATCCAACAGAAAAGATAGAATGCATGAATCTAAAAGTGTCAGTTAATGATTATCTGGGGAAGAGTGACTGTAACTGATAATAGAAACTAGCTTTTGCTTTTTGCAATGGGGTGAAAAAGCAAGGAGGGATTTGACACAAATTAAAGAAACTGAATTTCATAGAAATTAAATTACTGTACTTAAAAATAAAACATTGGTAAGTATTAATTAGACAAAGAAAGTAGTTAAGAATGTAGTATATATTTTCCAGGGGACATTATCCACTTGTAGACAAACAGAAAATAATAAATATTTAATAATAAATATTTCTCCAGCTGAATTTAATTGGGCTGATATTCTGTTTGCAGCGATATCACATTTGATAGAAAAGAGCAGACTGCAAGACATTCTACTGACAAAGAATATGTCTGTTTACAAGATTAGTGTAAAATAAAAACTCTTTTTGAGGGTTCTGTAGTCACGCAAATGGAAGGCATTTAAAAATATATTTTAAGAAAATAATAGAGATGTGAGGGGCTGCAGAGAGAGAAATACACAAACTCTGTGCTGCATGCTTTTTTTTTTTTTTTTTTTTTTTTTTCCTATAGCCATGTTTTCTTTTAATCTATTCTTTAAAAATAGAAACATTAATCTGGATTCATTTCTGAAACATCTAATCTCTCTGCTTTGATATATTCCCTTACCTAAGTTTTGCCTAGAGTTTCCCACAAAGCAAGACTTCTGTCTTGTATTAACTGCTTTGTTCTTTTGCAAATAAACAGGGCAAGGTCAGTACCTCAATATTTTCGCCTAAATTTATTTATTTATTTTTTTTTTCTGCAAAAAGCTAATCATGGGTTTTGCCTGTCTTTTTATTTCAGAAATAGATTTAAAATTTTTGCTTCTGTTTTGTATCTAGATTATAAACAACAATCATACAAAAGCCAAGGTGAACTACTGAACCGAAACCAATGTGGTAGAATAATATGTAGAGAGAAATGAATGTATTGCATATAGTGCAGTATAGAAGTGCAAGGCATTTTATTCTTGGGACACAATAATTTGAATACAAATGAAGCCTGTGAAAAGGCTTCATTCTTAAATTTAGCCATGTTGAGAGAACTGTAGAATCAAATAGAAACTGAAATTATTAAAACAAATAAAATCTTAACAATTTAAACCGAAAGAAAAATCAGGCACCGAAATAGCATTTAAAGCCACTATACACATTTATTTTTATTTTTTTGGTACTGCTCTGAAACTTCAGTTTTGTGTGTGTGTAAAGAAATTCAGAAGCAACAGGGTCTTGCATTATTTTGTTAGTTTCTTCTTGTAATAGATAATATTTGCATTGTACTTGGCTCCCATACTTGATCAAAGTATGTCAAACCTTGAGATACAAGTAATCCAGAGTAGGGTTCCAGAATAGTTTATTGGCAAAGCAATGCATGGGCCTCCAGGACTATCCACATTGGCTCTATTTCCTGACTGAAACATCATCCAGACTGCAGTTAGTGAAATGTTATAGGATCATAGTGAAAGCTGTTCAAACTTACTTTTATTTTCTCAATCACACTGGAATCTTCTATTCAGACAAAGCTGTTAGTGCAGCAGGATTCCGTTATCTATGAAGGTATAAACCCGCAATCATTTTTTTCCCTGAGATTAGGGTATTAAATCTGTCTGTGAACACTTGTGTTAACAATTTCTTCAAAGTCTATTACAACTTTGATATAGCTCAAATGAAAATTAAATCAGCTGTGGTACAAGCATAACAGGAAGGCTAGTATTATTTTCTCTTCTTTGTTTATGTTTAGGCCTTCAAGTGTGTCTGACATTTTTCTCTCAAATTCCTCAGAATTCCTAATGAAACTAATTTTCTTCTAATTCTTTATAAAGGATAGAATATTAATCTGTTGAAACACTCCCTTCATTGGAAACTTTTTTACTACAGTGAATATCTTACTAATATTAGTTTTCACTTACTATTTTTTCAAATCCCGCAGGAGATTAATCACCAAACTGTAAATGTTGTAATTTCTTCCACAGAAGCAAGCCTAGCAACATGCATAAAATCAATTTAATAAAAATACACACAATTCATCAAGCATTTGTGTTTATCTCCACAGAAACTTGTACTCATAAAAGTGAGTATAATAGCAATTGATTGTCAACGTTTATCTGAGAAGCTGTACCAGGGCTGGCATCTAATAAACCTTTCCACATCAGAATTCTGCATCACATTCTTGTGGAGCTAATTCTAGGGCTTCAGTTTAATTAAAGTCAGTGCAGTGAGCCTTTGTGTTTGTGCCTGATGTGCTGAGGTAATAGCATAAATTGATGTCTCGATAAACTAGATTTTCCTTGAGTAATAGACAGATTGTTTGGTCAATATACCTTCACTGATATAAGGGAAAACCATTTTCTGCAATTAAATTTTGCCATTTTTTTTATGTTTCGTATTGTATACCAAGAATTAGGATTTTGCAACATTTTTTATTATCTCATTATCAGTGGAAATGCAGTCTTCCACAATCTTGCTTAATCAGTTAATATGCACAACTCTTCCTGAGTGTATTTAAATGAATATATAATTTTAACAATTAGGATGCTTTGGCTTCACAGCTTCACAGATAACTCAGTGAAATTTTACAGAAAGTCTGTGAAATCTGGAAATACCAGTGATGAATGGAAATATGATGTGTAGTTAAACTAGGAGTCATTTAACAGATAAATGATAATCCACTCTCAGATAACTGGTTAGGCCTAAAACTAAATCGTAGTCTAAATGCGTAAATGTGACTTAACTAAACAGTTAGCCATTGCCAGCCGTGGAAGAGGGCAGTATGTTTTTTCATATATAAATTAATTTCCTAAGTAACTGAAAGTGAACTAGCAGGTAAATCTCATCAGGTTAGCATGAAATCTGGTGACTGGAGCTTTGAGATTGAAGAAGTGTGTCTTTTCTAATTCTGGACAGTAGAAATATAAATAATCTTGACTGGTAATGAAGGTAATGAAGTGTATATAACTGTTGATTGTTTTGTGTATTAGCATGTTTTCTCTTTTAGTGTGCTGCTTCTGGGCTGCACAGGGAGGTTGTGGAGTCTCCTTGTCTGGAGATGTTCAAGACCCGCCTGGACACCTACTGGTGTAGGGAACCTGCTTTGGCAGGGGGGTTGGACTCGATGATCTCTGGAGGTCCCTTCCAACCCCTATGATTCTGTAATTCTGTGATTCTTCCCGGGTATGATTAGAGAAATTCTTGTCATGGGAGTATTTGAGTAGATCTATAAGTAGCAGAAATCATAATCTCAAAAAAAGATTTAATAAAGTTTAATTAAATAAAATAGTGGTACTGGTAATTTCCTGTTTTAGACAATGACAGAAACTCTTCCTAAAAAATACTACTAGTATTATTACTACTACTAATAAAATTACTTTCATATTTCCCATTAAAGCATTCCTCTATTGACAGAGAAGGGGAATAAGGAAAGGAGTTTCAGCAGTCTTTTAAACTTTAGAGAGGAGTAATTATACATTTCCTTTTCTTTTGTAGCATAATAGTTCAAGAACATCTGATATCAACATTCTGAAATGATAAAGCAATACTAATTCTTTTCAGATAAGCACATTTTTCTAAGAATTAGTCTGTGTTTGCCCTAAATGTTCAGAGTTCTTTTCAACATTCTAAGCGCAGTAATTGGATCAATTATGAAGAATGTGATTGAAAAGGTTATTTCATTTTCATTACTATGATTCACCAATTATCAAGAGGTACAGGGCTATCCCAAGGTAATAACATCTGCCAGGACAATAGTTATGAATGTGTGATTCTGCCTACATTATGCAGAAAGCATTTTCTTAACCAGTTGCCAAATCAAGCTAATTCATGAGGTATGATTCGTCATAGCTGTTGTATTCTGGACTGTACATTTTTCCAAAGGAATGAGAGAAAAAAGCTGGTTTTAAAAGGAATTGTAGAACAAAAATCAATATATTCTAGATAGATTTGAAGGAAAGATTTCGCAGATCATGTTCCAATAAAAGCCATGCTAAAGCCTGATTATTGAATTAAAGTGTTCTATAAATGAACAATTTAGTCTTCATGTAGTTTAACAGTAATGCATTGCTATAGTATAAATTGTTTATTACTTTGCACATTTGTTCAACCAAATTTCACTGTATTTCAAATGATTTTGAACATTTTTCTTCTTGCTGTTGTTGTTGCAAAACTTACTAATACCTTCACAATTTTTATTCAGCTTTTTATTCTGCCAAATCCTCACTGCATTTTTGTAAGATGACTTTTACACCTCATATATATATATATTTAATGCAGAACTAATAAACTGTTTAATAACAAGATATTTACTGTTTTATTTATTTATTTATTTTTTTAATCAAAACCAACCATTCCCATCTGGTGTGTGCTATATAACAGAAGTTACAAGTACTGCAGCTCAAGGTTAAACTAATATCTAAGTGTAAGTATTACTATCTAAGTGTAATATTACTATTCGCACAGAAAGAATATCTTTCATATGTATCCTTACATGTTTTCTTTCTGTAATTACCTGAAAGGATGTTGTAGTGAGAAGGGTCTTGTTCTCTAGAGTGACAAATGATAGGATGCAAGGAACAGGTGTGGAGGAGGTTTAAGAAGGATTTCTTCATTGAGAGTGCTGTCAACCATTGGAACTAGCTGTCTGGGAAAGTGGTGGAATCACTGTCCCTTTGAGAGATATGTGGACATGTATTAATGGACATTAATGGACTCTTTTCTTTAAATCCAGTCTGTACAAATGACCAGCATTTCTTTTTACATTCTGAACTTTCCAGTGAAAGGACATTCATTCTTTACCTTTTTCTGCATCCAGGAGGATGGGTGTTCTTAGTCTTAGATACATATGCTGACATATGGCCTTTTTAATTATCAAACCACAGTACAAAAATATTATGTATTATTATAGTATTGGCAATATTATAAATATAATTACTGGAAAAGAAATTGCGTTTGAGTTCAGAATAAATATTGGTTGCAATGGTAAATGTGACCACCTCTCTGAGGACAGGCTGAGAACTGGGGCTGAAGAACAGGAGGCTATGGGTAGATCTAATAGTGGCCTTTCAGTATCTAAAGGGGGACTATAAGAAGGAAGGGAATAGACTCTTTAACAGGGTCCTTTGTGATAGGAAAAGGAGGGAAGGGATTTCAAACTGAAAAAAGGAGAGACTTTGTTTGCACATAAGAAAAGTGTTTTTTACAATAAGCGGGTTGAAGCACTGGCTCAGGTTGCCCAGAGAAGTGATGCATGCCCTGACCCTGGAGACATTCAAGGTTAAGCTGGACCAGGCTTTGAGCAAACTGATCTGCCTGTAAGTGTCCCTACTAGTTGCAGGTGAGTTGGATTAGATTCCATGATCATATGATTCAATGAAATCTTACATTTCTATGAAAATAGTAGTGAGCCAATAGACATACTTAAAGACCTCAAGCAGATAACTTGAAATCTGCAAATAATGAAAATAGTTGTGTTTATTCTTCCAGTAGGAACTGGAAGAATAAAATTCTTAAAAATGCAGGATTACTAGAATGTAATTTGTGATTGTGTTAAAATGATTACACCACTCAGAATCCCAGTGGAGATTAATTTCCCAGTGGAGATAATATTTCTAGAAATATTATTAAGGATGTCTGTAGAATGGAGTCTTTGAATTAAAAGGTTCTAAACTAATCACACATTTATTAGTTATGGCCAAATACCTGCTAACTCCCGTATGAGAGAGAAAACAAACCAAAACTAATTGCTACAGTTGTGCACATAGGAGAAGATGGCTGTACTAGAAAAAGTGGCATAAAATAGCTCTCGTGGCAATGATTACTTCTTCTGTTATGACTTTCTGAATTATTACAGAAAAAAAAAACAACATACTAGCATAATAGTAGGAGGTGCTGATGGGCTGTAACAGTATAAAAATGAGAAGCAAGACGACAGCAGCAAAGTATTCTACCTTGTGAAATAATCCTGACAGAAAATAGAAATAGATTTATTTAATGCATTTAACAGTATAAGCGTACGTCTGACTTGAAAATAAGTAGACTCTGAAGCAGGAAGAGTCTCATGATTTCAGTTTTGCTTCTTTACTTAAAAAAACAAACAAACAAACAAAAAAAAACCAACAAACAGGATAACAGATATGTCAAATTATGAAATGTTTACTTTCTAACAATTTACTTTCTAAGAATTAACTGCTAAAGAAGGTCTGTTTTTAGAAGCCATGTTGGTAATTTTCTGCAAGGCTATACAGCTTTCATATTTACACAGAATTTTAAAAACAGAAGCAGCTTATTTTTCATGAAAACTAAGACACTGTGGTAAAAAATAGCTAGTAAAATCTAGTAATTAAACTTATCAGGAAGACCATCCACAACCTCCTTGGGCAACCTGTTGCAGTGCATCACCACCCTCTAACTGAAAAACTTCCTCCTAATATCTAACCTAAACCTCTCCTGTCTTAGTTTAAAACCATTCCCCCTTGTCCTATCACTATCCACCCTTGTAAACAGACATAACCCCTCCTGTTTATACGCTTCTTTCAAATATTGGAAGGCTACAATTAGGGCTTCCCAAAGCCTTCTCTTCTCCAAGATTAACAATATGCAATTCAAATCCTGTCTTTTCCTCATAGGAGAAAAAAGGTTGCAATATCTTGCAAGTGTAAGATCCGATTCTAAAATGAGGCTGCATAATCATTTTTCTCCTTGTCACCATTAAGAAAGTATTGCAAAAAGGAGAAACTTCATCAGAAAATATCCAGTGCAGTTCTGTCTAGAACATCCTACGGCTTTCTTACTCCAAGAAATGTTGACCTGAAACCACCTTAGAAGCTTCGCTCCAGAATTATATCTTATGTTCTTTATTTCAGCCGTAATCTGTGGTCTAATATATGATTTGCTTCACCAGAATGTGAATACCTTTTTTGGAGACAGCTGTATAGTTCAAACAATTAGGCTTACAATGCAAATGGTCTCACTCCTGCTTCCTTCATTCTTGAAGGGGATTTTGTGCTGATTAATTCTTCTACTTTCAGACTGCATAGTCTTTAAAATCTGAATAAAATAAATACATACGATGTTTGTCTTCCTTTCTTGCCTCTAAAATCAACCTTCTAAAAATGCTTATGAACAAGAAAAGTAACTTTTATCAAAGCCAGTGGCAGCAACCTCCTTTTGTCTAGTAGCTGTATATCACCACTTTAGATTTAATTCCTTGCTCTGGATTTTATTTATCTTTGAGCTTAGTCCTTATATTCTGATTTCAGTTAAAACTGAACATCTACTGCTAGGTCATGTTGCTCAGAGCCTAGTCCAGCCTGACCTTGAATGTCTCCAGGGACAGGGCATTTACCACCTCTCTGGGCAAAATGTGCCTTATTGTAAAAAACTGCAAATCTAAATCTCCCACTCTCTTGTAGTTGGAAGCCCCTTCTCTCCCTTTTCCTATCACAAAGGACCCTGCTAAAGAGTCTGTTCCCTTCCTTCTTGTAGCCTGGTACCACTCAAAGGCCTCTCTCACGTCTCTCCATAGCCTCCTCTTCTTCAGTCTGAACAGCCCAGTTCTCTCAGTCTATCTTCTTAGAGAAGGTGTTTCATCCCTTGGATCATGTTCTTGGACCGTGTTTGTTAGCATTAGATTAATTTTTATTGAGTTTTATTAAAATACTTAGATATCAATTTACAAAATGAATTGCTCACACTAGAGAGCGATCTCAACCTTTTTTTTTCTTCTGACACGTCTTTAAAAAACATAAGAGAACTTTAAGATGCATCAGGCAGCTTTGCCACTCTATTAAGCACATTAGATTGCCATAAGCAGCACAACAGAATAGCTATAATAAGAAATTTGTGACACGGACCTTAACCAATGTGATAAACATGCAAGATAACCTGGAGCAATAAATAGAAGTAATATTAAATGGAAATGCTCTAGCCCAAAATGCACTGTCACTAACTGATTGCCTAAAGCTTTTCCAGTTGAGAACAATATGTAGAATACATATCTGACAGAGAACCATGTTGGTAGAATATTACTTCACAGCTATGTGATCACAAGCTGCCAAGTAATTTGTAGAAATATACTGGAAGTGAGAGAGAAACATGATCTTGCCTTAAGGGCTACCAGAATGACAGAATAGCAATACAGACAAAGCAGTGTACATTAGGACAAAGCAACGTTTTTAATATTTGTAATCACTTAATGCACAGAAATTCTCTCATTGCCTAGTAACTTGAAACCAAATATCCTCTTGAGGTCCCTTTCAACCCCTACAATTCTATGATTCTGTGATCTTGCAATAGTGAAAAAAAACCAAGAAAATTGTACAGATATTCTGTGAAGTATGCTTTTATTTTTCTTGGCTCCTCTTCTTTTTCCTTTTTCTTTCCTTTTTTCCTTTTTCTTTTCTCTTTTGACCGTTTCCCTTTCCCTTTCCCTTTCCCTTTCCCTTTCCCTTTCCTTTTCCCTTTCCCTTTCCCTTTCCCTTTCCCTTTCTCTTTTCCTTCCCTTCCAGTCTCTTTTTCGTCTTCATTTTTGTTTTCATTTTTGTTTTCATTTTCGATCTCCTTCTCCTTCTCCTTCTCCTTCTCCTTCTCCTTCTCCTTCTCC
>NW_024884253.1:15361342-15409185 GCF_019232065.1 Centrocercus urophasianus
TCTCCTTCTCCTTCTCCTTCTCCTTCTCCTTCTCCTTCTCCTTCTCCTTCTCCTTCTCCTTCTCCTTCTCCTTTCCTTTTCCCTCCCCTCCAGTTCTCTTCCCCTTCCTTTACAGAATTCCAAAATGATTACAGTTGGGAGGCACCTCTGAAAGTCAACTGACCCAAACACCTGCTCTAGCTGGATCAACAACAGGTTGTCCAGGATCATATACAGATAGCATGTAAATATCTCCCAGTATAAAAATTTCATAGTTATATCAGTAATTATATTATTTTTGTTATTATTAAACAATATATCTAACAATTAGAATGATTATTATTAGTCATTATTATACATCATTATTATTAATCATATAATACTGTTGATATTATTGCTATATAATAGTATACTATTAATATTTATTATGATATAATAATAATATATGCTGTAATATTATATGATATAATATTAATTTAACATTATTATTGTTATATATTATATATATTCTTGAACAGATAGAACAGATGAAGTCAATTTGCTTTAAAACAGCTAGCTCATCTATTACTATTTTCTGGATTTGTTACCAAAACAAGGTTGTTAATACAGCCATGTTTCAGCAATTGCTGAGCATTGCTTGCACCACTCAAAAGCCTTTTCTGATTCTCACACACTTCTACCAGCTGTGGGCTGAGTTTGCACAAGTTAGATTGCACAGCCAGTTTATCTGTGTCCCCTCCTAGCCGACCAAATTGCTATCCCATACTGTAAGATGTAATGCTCAGTAATAAAACCTGGGAGAAGGAGGTGGTGTTTTGAGGGATGTTATTTGTCTTCACGTATAGAAATTATGTGTGAAGGAGTTTTGCTGGTTTGATAATGTATGAACATCTTCCTGCTAATGTAAAGTAATGCCAGAGTTATTTGTTTTGTTCTGCTTGCGTGCAGAGCTTCTGTTTTACCTATTAAACTGTTTTTAGGAAGTTATATATTACTGAGAGTGTGATGAGGCACTGGAACTTGCCCAGAAAAGTTGTGGATGCTTCCTCCCTAAGGGCCATGTTGGATGGTGTTTTGTTTAATCTGTACTAATGGAAAGTGTCCCTGCCCATGGCAGGGGTATTGGAACTAGACTATCTTTAATATCCCTTCCAACTCAGACTATTCTGTGATTCCATGATCTCAACCACAAGTTTTCTCACTTTTACTTTCCTGATTTTTTTCCTCACCCTGCTGTGCATCCATGATCTGTGAGTTTAGATACTGACTAGGTTTAACCAACATAGTAACACAAAACTGAGATTCAGTGCTGTTTGCCACCATTTAAAAAATTATATGTAATACTGCCTATAATTTGGCAATCGTCTAAAAGCTTTATGTCTAAAGAATTTTGTAGGATTCTCACAATATTAAGGATTCTTAAACTTCTCCAAAGCACACAGTCATTTCAGTGTTACTTTGGGGCAATATTATTTAGATAACATGTTAATTTTCTATTTAGTGACCTAATGATATAGGAATGAAGTGAATAAGAAGCGTCAAAACAATATTTGAAAATTGGACTTATTATCGCTCTCATTTCGGCACCTCTGGAAACTCAGACAGCAGAGACATAGCTCAGACAGCTTCACAAACCTGTCTGATTAGTTTATGGACAACTTTATTGTAATAGTCAGTTGACTCCTGAAAAGTAATTAAACAGCTTCAGTTACGCACTTTTGTTCATGGCAGATTTAGAGAGTATATTCTCTAAGTATTGGATTAACAAAAAATGGCTAGAACTTGTTTTAATTTTCTCTGTGCTCCAGAGACTCATATTTTGACCTTCTCATTCAATATCACAAAATCACAGAAATGTAGGCTCTATATGGGACGTAGGCTAGTCTGTCTATGATTTGGATGGGCATATGCTCTTCTGAGTGAAACACTGGCTGGATGGCCGAGACCAAAGAGTTATGGTCAATGAAATTAAATCCAGTTGTGAGCTGGTCATGAGCGGTGTCCCCCGCGGCTTGGTACAGGGGCCGCTTCTATTTAACATCTTAATTAATGATCTTGATGAGGGGCTTGAGTGCACCCTCAGTAAGTTTGCAGACGATACCAAGTTGGGAGGGACTGTTGATCTGCCTGAGGGAAGAAAGGCACTACAGATGGAACTGGATAGATTGGATTGATGGGCCAAGGTAAACTGTATGAGTTTCAAAAAGGCCAAGTGTCAGGTCCTGCATTTTTGTCACAACAACCCCAGGCAACCCTACAAGCTTGGCAAGGAATGGCTGGAAAGCTGCTTGACAGAAAAAGACCTTGCTCAACTGAAAGAATATTGATTGTTACTACTGATCTGTTTGATGTAGAATTGTAGATCATTTTTTGGTGGTCTTTTTTTTCATTATGTGATGCAACTGTTCAAGATTAATTTGATAAAAATTTATTGTTTTCTGTCCCTTTCTTTCTTTTCGAAGTAATAATGATATGGTATTAATAAATCATAGAAACATAAATTATCCACAGTTGGAAGGGATCCTCAATGATTATCAAATTTAAATCTTTGCTCAGCACAGGGCCATACAAAAATCAAACTATATTTCTGAAATAGTTGTCCAAATGCTTCCTGAACCGTGGCAAATTTCGTGCCCTGTTCTTGTTCCTGACTACTCTCTTGCTGAAGAAATTTTTCTAATATTTAATCTGAATTGATGAGCTCCATGCCATTGTCTAAGGTCTTGTTGCTATCACTGGAGAGAATCAGCACCTGCACATCTGCTCACCTGCTGAAGAGGCTGCAGACTGTCCTGAATCCTCCCCTCAGCCTCCTCATCTCTGGGATGAACAAACTGAGTGACTCTAGCCGCTCTTCTTTTATCTTGCCCTCTAAACCCTTCACCACATATTTAGCTCTCCTTTGAACATTAATAGTTTTATATCTTTTTTATATTGCAGTACCCAAAACTGCATTCAATGTGAGTCTGTACCAAAACAGAGCAGAATGGGATATTCCCTTCAGTCAACAGGCTAGCAACGTTATTTCTGATGTACCCCAGAGTACAGCTGGCCCTTTTGGCTATCAGAGAGCACTGCTGACTCATATTCAATTTGCCATCAAGCAGAAGCCCCTAAAATCCCTTTCATCTGGGCTGCTCTCCAGCCTCTCATCCCTTAGACTGAACAAACATCCAGGGTTGCTCCATCTCAGGTATAGAATCCAACACTTGCTGTTGTTCAGCTTCATGTGGCTGATGATTGCCCAGCCCTCTAATTTATTAAGATCTGTCTGCAAGAATCTCTACCCTCAATGAAGCCAACAGCTCCTTCCAGTTTAGTGTCATCTGCAACCTTATTTATTGTACCTTCCTGTCCTATCTTCAGTTTATTTATGAAAGCATTAAAGAGAACCGGCCCTAAAGCAGTCTTATGGAACCTGTAGTGAAGCCATGTGGGTTACTCCTGATGATTTTGTCTTCCTTTGCACACATGGAAATCGTTTCCAGGACCTAGCTAGCTGTTCCATCACCTTCTAGGGATCAAGTTGAAGCTGATCAGCCTGTAGTTCCCTGGGTCCTCCTTCTTGCCCTTTTTGCAAATAGAAGTGACATTTACTTTCCTCCTATCTTTAGGCATTTCTGGTTGCCATGATCAAGGAAAGATTATTGATAATGACCTCATAATCACATCTGTTGGCTACGATAACACTCATGGGTGCATCATGTCAGGGCCCACAAATTATGTCCAGTTTGATTTGAATATTCCCATATACAATCAATTTCCACCAATAGTACGTATTTCTTCAGGGAACCTGCTTAAGCAGGGGGGTTTAACTAGATGATGCTTTCTTCACTAATTCAGCCTGGCTTCTGAGATTTGGGGATCCAGAAGGACAATCATGATAGTAAAGACTTAGTACTCTTGCTAGAAAAACACTTTCAGGTTAATCAATAAGAATGAAAATAAAATATTTCCTGAAGAAGTGTATAGTTCTTGCAATCTAAATATGGACAAAGTTTCCTCTGCAATATGTGGCTGCACCAGAAATACTAGTTATGTAGTTTCGGACATCAGAGGTCTTTTCACTTAAACGTAAACAGATGTCAGCACATAGATCAGAACTCTGAGTTACATTACTCTTAAACAAATTAAAAATGGATTTGTTACTCCTGAAAATCTATTTAAAATGCTTTTTCCTGGAATTTGTTAAATGCAGACTTATAAATGAATGCAATAGTTAAGAACATAATTAACTCAGAAAGCATAGTGTAAGACACGTTACCATCTCTTTGTGAAATCTCATCTCTTGAAATTTAATTTATATTAGAAATATGTATATAAATATGTATTTATATAATATGTTATGTATATATATTCATACAATAAATAATTTTTATATAATAAATAAATATATATATATAAATATATAAATAATGAAGGTATGCTTGTTTTTCTTGTTTGCTTTTTTTTTGTTTGTTTTTGTTTTTGCTTGCTTTTTTTTTCTTTTGTTTTTAGGTTTTTTTCTGTCATGTAGTACTTAATTTTCTAACAGTCTTTCAGTATCTTGGTTTCTTATAGGGCTGAGGTTGCAAACTATTAAATACTGAGACCTTTCATAAAACAAGAGTGTCTTGAAGCAGCTTGAGGGAGAGTTTTAAAATTTCGTCAAATAGTGCTTCTGTTGAAAGCAAGCTGTTAAGCAATAATGAACTAATTGCTCCATCCAAGCAGAAAACTGCAAGAGAGGCATCATGTCAAATACACAGCTTAACTGCCAAATTCAACCACATGTTTTTTTTTCAGTTTCTTTTCATCAGGCCAATAGGGAATATGCTGAGTTACAAAGTGCAGAACACTGAAGTATTGGAAAATGATCTTTCCTCTTCCTAACTTTGTTGGCTTTCAAGTCATACAGAGAATGAAATGACTTCATTTCTGATCATTCCTCAATTAGGACTGATAGGAGAACATCTATTACCTTACTCTTATTGGTATTTTGGAATAATCACACTATTAGATTCCCAGTTTAGAAGGCAATAAATTAAAAATACAGAACTGTATAAGCAGTAATTCAAAGAATATTGGTTAAGTTTCTTTTCTGAGTCAACAGCTAAGCAGCACTGACTCTCACAATCCTGAAATACCCATCTTCCATTTTTTAGAAACAATGGATACCAACATTTATTAATTTTACTTTTTTAGCACTCTTATCCAAGGAATAAATAATCAAATACAAGCTATGCTCCATTTTCATTTCAGTGCACTGACCCTGTGCAATGAGCTGGCTGAGCCAGTGGCTCCTGGATTGGGATTCCTTAACCAGGCAATACTGACTGCAAGACATATGTCACCACTGTGCGTGACCTTAGACTCCAGGTGAATCTTTGGAATTGTGTTCTTCTTGGACCTGTAGGTTGCCAGCCAGGGAGCTGATGGGTGGTGGGATCCTCTGCTGAAATGGAAGAGAATTTTAGTCTTGGTTAGATAGGGAATCAGATGTTTTTGTCCCTTTATGGTAAAGCTTGACCATTTTATTCCAAAAGTGGAGGGAAAATCTATTTTATCTTTGATGACAAAACTTAGTGTAAGGGTATGGAGAAGGAGAGCATCTGCTTCTGTAATGATATCTAGTAAAGGCAATTTTTCCAAGTCAACAAGGGATAATAAGAAAGGGAGGTAATGATAGGAACCAGCTCTGGTCAATCACAAGGGAAGTGTACAGCAGAGAAAGAGAACAGAGGGAACAAAGGGGGAAGATGGAGAAAAGGATACCAAAAGGCCAGTCACATCTAAAATTGAGCCAGTGAGTATGCTTGTTACATCATGACTTCCATTAGGAAAGTGTGATGGTTTATTGCATGATTGTACAAACTTTTGACTCTCCTGGGCTGCACTAAATGAAGAGGAATTGCATTGGGCTGCACATAAAATCTACAATGCATTTATAAATTTATAATATATAAACAGCAAAATTTTTTGCATTTTGTTTTTTACTAAAACATAAAATAGATATTAAGAAAATCATAGAACTAGTGAAATATTTGACCTTATTTTTTGAATCTCATCTACCAGGATGTTTTTATGAAAGTGGTAGCAATTTTTAATCCATTCTCAAAGTGGGTGTCAGAGATTTTTGATGAAATTTTACACTTCTTGTACTTCATCCCAGAAAATATTTGTTCACAAATGTACATACTGCCAACAACTAATGACATGAATAACAAGTGATTGTTATCTCTTTAAAAATTTTCTACTTAACTATATGGTGGAAAAGTCTAAATAAAAGGTATCTCATTTATAATTTCCCTTCATTTCACTTCAGAGTATACTTCTACCCATGCTTGTAAAGGAAGTTCTACATAAATATATTATAAGTCTGAATTATTTTTATTATTGAAATCTCTGATAGACAAAAACATGAACATTTGACTTATATAATTAATATTTTCTTGTGTCTTCACTGCTAAAGGCACACCAGTTCACTGATATTTCCCATGGCATAGTTCAAACAGTTAAAAAAAATTCTGCTTTCAATAATGCATTACAGAATAGCAGAAGAGAAAGAAGAAGCAAGAGAAGAGATACAGAAGAGTTTTCGTCCAGAATATCTCAGGATAATATATTTCATGTTTAACATATATTACATATAAGTATTTTTATGTTCTTAAGAAAGGAAGAGTCACTGCAGTCAAATGGTGCTTGACTACAAAAAAAAAAAAAAATTTTCCACAGATGCTTAGCTCTTTGAATAGCATGTGTTAGCAATTTGTTAGATCAATGCAGACAAATCTAAAAGAATGTGAAAACAGGACTTTCAGCTCACCTTTGCATCACCTTCTGCTCTGAACAGAATACTTCTGTCTTTAAACAGTCTGTGTGCTCTTCCTTCCTTTCCCTACCTGAGCAATTCTATGATTCTATTCTAATCCTGGACTGCAGAAGAAGTAATTAGAAAGCATAAGAATAATTTGGTAACAGCATAAGATAAATGCAATCACAGTATGCTACTGTTTTTCTGACTACAATGCTGAGGGAGTGAGTTAGATGATAACAATGTGCCATCTTTATGCTACTCCATGAAATGAGATATTGTAAATTTGGGGCAATTAATCCAACATAAATTGGAAGAAAATATGAAATATTAAGAATATTTGGATATTGTGCATAATAATTTATGTCCTCCTTCCAGAAAAAAGTCTAACTGCAGGAATTAATACGATGAAATTCTGTATGTTTTCTGAGATCTGTGTTGGACCTTTAAATATCTCCTCTGGGGTTCCTAGCTGTTCTTAGAGAATGTGTTCTCTGGTCACTTCTGGACCATCTGTACAGGATCATAACTATCGTGTATTAGACAGGTGAGATGAGAAATCTACTTAATCTAGGGAATGAACTTGTACCCTGGGAAGAATGACAAAGTACATATATTTTTGGCAAGGGACCTCCAGACAGACATACAGTTCTTCTAGTCGGTGGGTAAGACAAAGACTTACCAAAATTGCAATGTAGCTGAGCCATTTAATGTTTCTCTCATGCCATTCAAGTCTTGGTGGTATCATGATATAATTAATTGTGCCAGAGAGGTTGAAATATCTTTGGGGTAAGTCATACAGTTCTTCAAGTAACATTTAATTTCTTATTATTCTATGGAGTGTATTAACTTCACAAAGTTAAACTCACAAAGAGTCATTCAAAAAACTCACATTACAAGCTCTCTATAACACAATGCAATTATAATACTGCTCTAAGATGCAAAGAGAAAAAACCTACATACAGTTTCTCAAATCTCAGTTCAAGTTAAAACTGCAGCATTAGAAATAACTAAAGATTCTTGCTATTTTTTTCCCTGCTTCCGACTCTGTCATGACAGTCTCAAGAAGTCTAACTCATCTTGCTGATGCCTTTCTCCAGGACAGATGCACAACTGTGACTGTCAAGCAGAAAATAGTTTTCTCTTCCCTTTTTTCATCCTTCCCAAAAGATTATTATAAACCTTACTTTTTCCTACCATAGCCATTTTATGCAAAGTATTAATTTCTAGGAATCTCTTACTCTATATTAAGTTTTTCAACATCTAATACATCTAATGTACCCAGATGCAGTGTAAACAGGGTACAACTAGATAAGAAAATATCAAGGAAAGAGATATTTCACAATTTTAACTGCCTTTTATGAATCCCTATTCCAACCGGACCTCATTCTTCACTCACGTGGAGATAGCACGCTTTTGTCCAGAATTAATACATCTACAATCAGTTGACACATCTTACATTAATAATCAATAAAAAGGCAAATGCATCAGACAAAAAGCTGAGAAGAAAGAAATAGAAACAGTTTGGCACTGAAATAAACTGAATATTAGTAATTACAAGCAAAATATCCTAGCAGTAGGCAGAAGGAAGGGGTGATATTTTAAGTATGATTTTGGAGGCAATTATGGGTCATAATTTTATGATGGTCTTTCATTTGTCTCTTACATGTTAAATAAAGATCTGAAAATGAAATATATTTGTATACGAATAAAAATGCATTTATTTTATAATGTATTTCATTTTGTTGTCAGCTGATTAAATTCTGTCACCAAACCAAATATTGACTGATTGCTACCTGTATCTGTTCCCTGTAAATTTGTCTACAAATAGCTGCTCCAGGATAGTAAGCATTCTGACACTCTCTAAAACACAGTCAGCAACAGAAACAGACAACCATTGAAAATTTAATCTTAACAAGACTTCCACTGAGCTCATGGGGATACTGTTTTTAATTAGAAGAGAATGTGAGGTTCCAAGTAGTTCCCTCAGCAAAATTCTCTAAGTAATATCTGATTAAAAGACATAAGATGGACAGTTTTATTTTCCCTGTAGATAAGCCAATAGCTTTAGAAATGATCATTTCCTTCACAAGCTACATTTAGCCATCAAAATGACAAGCTTGTCACAACGTGTTGACATGTGACAGATTACCCTTCCCTCCTCTCCTCTCCTCTCCTCTCCTCTCCTCTCCTCTCCTCTCCTCTCCTCTCCTCTCCTCTCCTCTCCTCTCCTCTCCTCTCCTCTCCTCTCCTCTCCTCTCCGTGTTCTGATGTGTTGAGAGAGAAAGCAAATGACTGTTACATCCTTGTGAACAACATCAAAATTTACCTGCAGAGCTGAGAAACTGATGGACACCTTTTATGTGTATGATGGCTTGCTAGGACAGAATACACTCTCAGCAAGTTTGCAGTGAAACAAAACAGGGAAGAGTGATTGACTATTGGTAGTGCTGTCATTCACAGTAACTGTAGAAATGTGAAGACTGGGAAGTTGAACAAATGTTACTGAAGTCCTGTACCTGGAGGGGAATAATCTTCTGTAACAGTTGGCTGGAGCCAACCATTTGGAAAGTAGCTTTGCAGAAAAAGACCTGGGGGTCTTGACGAACAAGAAGGTGAGCATGGGCCAGAAATATGTGCTTGCAGCAGAGACTAACAGCTTTTCAGGCTGCACAAAACAGTACTGTCAACAAAGAGATCCTTCCCAACTGCTCAGTTCTAGCAAGATACTTCTAGGTGTTGTGTGCATTTCTAAGCTCCCTGCTACTAGATGCAATCACACTGTATTTTGTTTAGAGAATGCTTGTATAGCTGGTAAAGGGATTAAAACATCTTTCAGACAGAGGGAGGCTGATAAAGCTGTGACTGGTCAACCTGGAGGAGAGAAGGCTCTGCGTTTAAATCCATGTATAAAAAAAGGTCATAGTGAATAAAGAAAATGAAGCTAGGATCTCAGTGATTCCCAATGACAGAAAAAGGTACAATGGAAAAGTCTACTTAAGCATATGACTTTCTTTTTTTTTCCCTATGAAGCCAGCTGAAGGCTGGAGAATGTGAATGCTCCATATGTGGAGATATTCAGATGTCAACTGCACATGAACGTGAGTCACCTACTGTAGCTGATGCTATACTGGACATTGGAGATTGTTTAAAATGACCTGTGAAGTTTCCTTAAAAACATATCGATTCTGTGATTCTATGAATCTTTCTGAGGAAAAAAAAAAAAAAAGAAAAAAGTGTTGTTTTGGTGTTGTAGTGGAATTCCAATTGAAAAAAATATGGGATGTGAAGTTTTACCTGTGTTTTTACATGCCTTTAAACATATACATTTAAAATCTGAAGTCCAAAATGAAGAGTAAATAACAAGAATAAAATAAGGAGTATTTCTAGATTTCTTTCTACTGTATTTGAAGCCCACTTCAAGTATAACAATTCAGTTTATCTGCAAACAGTACTGAGCCATTTTTACTTCATTTAACTTTCTTCCTATTTATCGCTTTTCTTTTACAAGTTTTATTGATAGAATACTTATATAAACTTTGTAAAAATGTGTAAGAAACATCTAAGTGGTTTAAATTCTCAAATGCATAAATCCAACATTTCAATATAAAATGCAGTTTTATTTCTACTCTATTTCTATCAAAGAGCTAATAATATAAGTTGTTCCAATTATTCTCCAGGAAAATAAATCAATTTCCCTACACAGAACATTAAAACTCAAAAATTAGGTGCAATGTGACTGTGCATGCACACATAAGTTTGGAAAGAGAACGACTATGCTACCGGCACTTCATTCTTTAAAACTTTGAGTGAAATAGAGCTTAAATAAAGCTCATTAACTCAACTGAAGCCATTAATTTATATTCTCTAGGCATCTTAGCTATAGTATCTAAGAAGCTGGAATGCACATGGTTCACAGAAGCATACCTCAGGGAAGCTGGGTAACTGGTAGAATTGTCTCCAGGCTTTTGAAATTTGCATATATCTTTACTGCTCAAAGTTTTAAAATGCACATACAACTACCTCTGATTAATCTCTTCATATTTTCTGATCCTCTCTAAGGACAAGAGTTGTCAACATGGGTTTTTACTGAACCAGACAAATTCAGGAAAAGGCAGAAAATTTTTGATCATACTGTTCACAAGTATTGAACCATAACAAGATTTAATGTCTTTTACTGCCATCATAATCTCTGTGAAACTGGAAAGAAAATTCAAACAGACCACAATTTTGTCTAAAAATACAGTTCACCTCTGAATTTTCACTAGCCACCTATCTTTATTCTATGACTACATCTCCTGCATATTTGGTTGAATGACTCTTCCGGCTATGTGTGACAGTCTTTTCTGGAAGAAATAACTAACTACATGCAAGAAAACCATCGGAACACCTACTGAGTCAGAGGCTTGTTACATCATTATCTGTCCATTACTTATGCAGAGGCATTTGAGACACAGAGCTTACTAACATTAAACATATATATATATTATATTATATTTTATTTAACATATATTTTACTCAATATAAAATTCAGCATTTAGCAGAGGTATTTGTATAAGTAAATCAACACTTCATAGAAAAAAAGCAGAATCAGAGCCTTTGCTAATTTCATTGCTTGTTTTATTGAAAATGATTTGGCTTCTTGTAAAGGTAATTGATATTTAAAATTTAGTAATTCTCTGCTCTCACTGAAGCAGATTCTCTCATGTACAGTTGTGTACATGCGTATTCTGTATCCATGTAAGTAGATACATGATTTCCTCCTATATTTTACAGTCTTCCATAAAACGTGGAGAAAATGGGGATTTCATGTCTGTGCCAATTCACTTTCACCAATTTTCTCTGTAGTGGAATTGCCAGGTCATAGCCTGAACCAATGGTTGAGTACCAGTTGAGAAAGCATAGCTAATCCAGGGAGCTTAGGTACAAGGAATGCATCCATCCCTCCTCACCATCATTTAAGGATTGGCAGCCACAAGAGTATTATATCTCTGGATAGCAACTGTTTTTTGTTTTGTTTTGAGCTGTTATCTGTTGGAAGGGGTGAGTCAGTTTTCCTTCATTTCCTGTTATTGCTCCATAGTGTCTGTATCCTGTTTGGAGGCACTTTCATCACCTTATTTTCCTATACTTTATTGGCAAGACAGATAAGAGCAACACCACTTCAGTATTCGTGAGGTAACATCATGACACCAGGTAGTGGAGTTTTGAACTTCTGGGAACCAGCAAGTGTGAACCTAGTCTTCTCAGCCTTCTCCTTGTTTGTTTGTTATCAGCTTACCTTTGTCAGTTGCTAGGGGGCAGGGAGAGGGTTGGGCACACTCCATATGGTGAAATTACTATCTTGTTTATTTTTCTTTCCTAGTTAAAATTAGACATACAGAAAGCATCTTCACTTGAAATGCATCTAAGTTTCTTTCATCCTACAACCAAATTTCACAATTTTTCATACGCTTCATATGAAGCTTCGCTTCATTTCTACTGTGGCTGATAACTTTGAAATTTGCTGTTGGATAGAAAAAAAAAATGTCAGCAATTCCCTTGCTGTAGTTAAATAATTGATAATTTTAAAACTGAAAGTAACTTGATTTGTCCTTTCTAAGTATTAACTGAGTTTTTTAAAACTAAGATCTCACTTAAATAGTGCAAAAGTACACTTTGAGCACATTGAAGACTTTAAGTCCTTTATTTTGAATTTCTTTATTTTTTTTGTCTTATGCCTTCAGCTTATTCACTGTCCCGGTTTGAGTTGGTGGGGCATACCAATGGGACGCACTAATTTAAAAGACTTTGAAACAGTGACAGAAACGTCATAGGAACCACAATCTCCTTGTTTTGTGGAGCCCATGTTCTATTGTGTTCTTTCATATTTCATTTTAGTTATGTCTATGAAAGATATCATCCGACTTACGTTCTGAATATTGTCCCTTTAATTTCAGTGTTATGCTGAACGATTGACACTTAATTTGATGAAGTTGTACTTTGTGTTTGATGTCCTGATTCTCTTAGCATTCTGTTTAACAGTTTAATCACATAATCACAGAATCACAGAATCACAGAACTGTAGGGGTTGGAAGGGACCTCCAGAGATCATCGAGTCAATCTAAACTTACCCTGGCACAACTTGAGGCCATTTCCCCTCGTTCTGTCACCAGTGAGAAGAGACCAACCCCTCTCTCACTGTACCTTTCAGATATTGGAAGAGAGCAATAAGATCTCCCTTAACCTCCTTTTCCCCACACTGAATATCCTCAATTCCTTCAGTCTCTCCTCATAGGGCATATTCTCCAAGTCCTTCACAAGCTGCACTGACCTTATTTGGGGCTCAATGTCCTTTCTGTACTGAGGTGCCCCAAACTGAACACAGTACTCGAGGTGAGGACTCACCAGTACCGAGTACAGGTACAGGATGACTTCTCTAGTCCTGCTTGCCACACCATTCCTGATATAATCCAGGATGCCATTGGCCTTTTTGGCCACTTGGAACACTGCTGGCTTATATTCAGCCTCATATTCAGAGATCTACCATTTGCAAACCTGTGCTGACTGAGTCTGATCCCTGGTTGACCTTTAATTGATCCATGATGGCTCCTGAGATTTCCATAACCTTCCTGGGCACCAAGGTGAGACTGATAGGTCTGTAGCTACCAGGATCATCTTTCTGGCCCTTTTTGTAGATGGGTGTCACATTTGCTGGTCTCCAGTCTGCTGGGACATCCCCAGTTAGCCAGGATTGCCAAAGGATAATGGAGAGTGGCTTGGCAACCACATCTGCCAACTCTAGGGTGCAATCCATCCGGCCTCATGGACTTGCAAGCATCCAGCTTTTGGAGCAGATCCAAAATTATCTCATCATGGATCATGCAGGGCTTATTCTGTTCCTCCTCCCTATCTCCCAGCACTGGGGGCTGTGTTCCCAGATAGTAACAAGCCTTACTATTAAAGACTGAGGCAAAGAAGGCATTTAGTACCTCAGCCTTACCCTGATCCATGGTCACCAAGTTGCCTTTGGCATCCAACAAGGCATAGAGATTCTTCCTAGCCCTCCTCTTGCTGTTGATGTATTTATAAAAATTTTTATTGTTTACCTTAGTGGCCAAGTTCAATTCTAGCTGGGTTTTGGCTTTTCTATTTTTCTCCCAGCTTCACTACATACCTGTAATCATCATAAGTAGCTCACCCACTCTTCCAGAGGCCATAAACTTTCCTTTAGTTCTTGAGTTCCTGCCAAAGGTCTCTGTTTAGCCAGTCTGGCCTCCTTGCCTGTTAGCTTGTCTTCCATGACTTGGGGATGGTCAGCGCCTGTACCTTTAAGATAACTTCCTTAAAATTCCCAGCCTTTCTGAGCTCCCACACTCTCCAAAACTACTTTCCAAGGGACCCTATCAACCATGGTCCTAAAGAGGTTAAAGTCTGCCCTCCAGAAGTGCAAGGTGGCAATTCCGCTGACTCCCCTCCATGGTTCAACAAGGAATGATAAATCTATCATCTCATGATCACTATACCCCAGATGGCTTCCAACCCACAAGACCTTCTCTGTTAACAAGCAGCAGGTCCAGGATTTTGATTCCCCTTTTTGGCTAAATATGATATGCACTTAGGTGTCAATTTTTGTGGTATTTCACCCTAAAACACTAAAAAGGTCCCTGTTTTACTTTGTAGAAGTGGAGAAAAACATTTTAACAAATAAAGTGAAGAATCACAGTGACAGTGTTTTTTGATATCTTGAAAGTGCATTCGCTATAGAGAAATTGCTTTATAATGAAGGGTGATAATAGGAGGAGAGAATTGAAGGCCAAAAGACTAGATTCTTCTACTGAGGAGAGAAGTTAAGTTAAAACACTGGTAATGAAAATGTAATAAGTGCTGCAATAATAATATATAATATTATACATATACTGCAGATTATTTGAGTGATTCCAAAGGCACTTCTGTGCATACTTTTCTTCTAACTGTTAAGTGGAAGAAGGCTTTGAATTTGAGTAGTGCAGTGTCTTTCCTGAATAACTTTTAATGCCATTTAAAGGGGTGGGGTAAATATTCATTTTCCTTAAAAACTACTCAACATCAGAGGTGGACATGCTTATCCCAAGGGCATATGTTATATTTTCAGACATTAAAACATGTTCCAGTATTCATTTAAGTGCTAAGAGGAAAACAAAAGTAAACTAAAACAGAAACAGTTTCACACCATATCAAAGAAGTTTTCCTCAAATCATGTCAATTTTTGCAACAATATGCAATTACATTGTATATGTGATTTTGTGATTCAGCCCAATATAATAGGTGACTCTTCTAATTCCCACTGATAAATATTGCCACTAAAGACATTTTTTTTCAGTTCTTGCGCACCTTGTGGCCATGATTCCAAACAGCAGTGAATGGACTTCTAAAGACCTAACCTATCATGAAATATAATTCAGTTATTCATTATTTATGTTGAAGTTAAACCCAAATCTAGAAGGAGGTTAAGACCTCACCATGCGTATCTCTGAAAATGCATGTCAAAAAGAGAATAATGAGATCATGGAGCGCTGTGAATTGATTTCTTTAAGATCATATAGCAAGTTACTGACGAGTTAAATTGTTAGGAGCTCAGATCTAGTGAATTGTAGGTCAGTAATGTGTTCATTAGAGAGCACTGAATTTTGTTTTAAGCTTTTTGATATGTTTCACAAGGAAAGTGCTGCAGATGTTCTTAGGAAAAAAAATATTGCCTCCGTATTATGTGCTTCCAATGACATTGCAAAACATGTGTCTCTAAACCTCAGACTTCCTTTGGATAAAAAGGAGAAACTATCCCACCATTAACAATCATTCTTCTTAAATATTCTGAACCTTCTTACTCTTCTGAAACTCCTTGTTCTTTAGAGCAGTAATAGCTACAGAGATATTCAGCATTTGTATAAAGACTTACTTATTAAATTATCCAACATTAACTATTAAAACTGAATTTCCTCCTCTGAGTACCATGCAAAACTGAGCTAATGGTGAATTCTACCACTTGATGGCTGGTGTGTTTTCTTTTTTCCTTCTTTCTGTCTCCTAGGTTGAAAAATAAAAAATAATTTTGAATACATAGACCAACAAATATGAAACAAGGTGCAATATGATAGAATACACACATGAGAATAGTAGTTTTTAGGCACTTAGAGTAGTTCCTTAGAGGAAGTGGGTTGACTTCCTGAGTGTGTCTTTACAAATTTTGGCTCCAGGTAAGAGAAATAAAAGCTGAATAAAAATATACAAATATAATATAGTATACTGTACAACTCACAATAAATTAATAGGTTTGATATCTGGATAAGGTTCTTCACTAGAGGGTGATCAGGTCCTTGAATAGGCTCCTCAGGGAAGTGGCTGCAACACTAAACTTGGTAGAATTCAAGAAGTGTCTTGACAGTATTCTTTGTCATGGGCTAATTTTTAGGTGGTGCCTTCTAACTTCAGATATTTTATGATTCTGTGAAAATATTGGTGGCATTCTAGCAATTGTCAGATAAGAAAATTTGATTTATTGCAAGAACAAGCGTTCGGTTTCTTACTTCAGAGAAGATCTAATTTCTAGCATAGTTCAACAATGGGTGTAGATTCTTTGCAATAGGTAAGCCGTATGGTGCAGAGGAAGGTATAGAAATCTTCTCCTTGAATGTGTCTTGACATTGCCTGACTGGACTTTGTTTGCTCACTTTATCTCTTTCTTTCCTGACTTATCAATCTGTTATTTAATTTGTATATTGCAAGTTCTGTCTTGTTCAGTATATTAAGACGTAGCAAAAAATCCCACTGTATTTCAAATCTATCTTTTCTACGGTGATAATTATTTATCTGGTTTGTTTTAATGCATGTCACCTCTTTGACCTTATTCTGAGTGAAAAATGAATTTATGATAAACTGATAAAAAATGTACAGGCATGTGCAAGCTTTCAGACAGTGTTCTGATTTTATCATTAAGCAGCTTCTAGCTGATTAGTGTAATCGTATCACTCATTATTTGACTCTTGTATTTATTTTGCAATCTACATTATGTTATTTTATATCATTTCTTGCTTAAGATTATGTGAAAACCTTGTGGTTTTGTCTTGATTGTCTTTGCATTAAGTATGATTTATATACAGGAAGTTTATATATAGAAGTAAAGTACAGTCTCTTGCTTCATCAGAATCTTATTTTATAAAAGAGTAGTTCCTAAAACTCAGTAACACTCTTAAGACAGTAGAATATTTTGAATTTACATTTGAATTTATATTTTGAATTATTTTGAAGTTATTAAATTGTTCTAAAATAATTTTTTAAAATTACACTATCTTAGATCTGCATCTGTATTGCTTATTGCATTACTGAAAATTATAAAAGGGGTGAACTTCACTGAACTTTTTAATATTGTACATCTACATGTTCTTAGAGACTTATCACTGTGCAAATTATGAGCATCAGTTCTGCCATTAAAATTGATAAAATATGGAAAGCATTTGAGAGCAGAAACTCAAGCCCTCACTTCCTCATGCTTCCTGAAACTGTGTTGCACTTTCTAGTCAGCATGCCCTATTTTGTTCACTCAGCAGCATTACCTTAATTCTTTCTGAAATCTGACTTCAGTTTCTATATTGAACTTGATTTATTTTCTTCATAATGGGAAATTTTCCTCTGGAGTGATGCATACAGCTTCTTATATGAATCTAACTTAGATCTGAAGGTGAAGGCATCTTTTAGGAGAGGAAGGCACTGGTACAGTCTCTTTCACCTACTCTCCTGAGGCTAAACATTCAAATAGCTCTAAATGAAAGAAGTATTTGATATTCTGGCTAAACTTCTTTCAAGTCCTGCAGAAGGAAGACGAGGCACTCAGGATAGATGGGATGAACTATGTTTAAAAACATTCTTATTATCAAGAAGAGAAAGATAACCTCTCAGATGACCTACCCAGATCAAACTTTGAAAACTCTATATTGCAACACTGGATCCTGTATTTAGGGTTAGGTATTTGCAGTGAGCTATGAAGAGTTCAAAGAACAACTTATCAGAGAAACAACTTATCAAAGGAATTGCATGATGCAGATCTGAAATAAATACCTACTGGGGGGGGAAATTGATACTAGGGGGGAAATAAGGAAAAAATCAAAGAACATTTACAGTATTACTTTTGATTTCCTCCATTTATTTCCTAGGCAGCCCCAGTCAGAAGCAAGTTATGATCTTCCCCTAAAAAAGCTTCTGGTTCTAACAAAAATTTTCATGAATATATAGAAATACCTATTTTTGTAGAATAAAATGAAGTAAAGGTTGTGTCCATGTTGCCAGAAATACATCTGAAATGAAAATCCAGCAAAAGTTTGTCATTCAACTGTATACCAAGAGGGCAACAAAAATCATCTTGTAAATGCTGTGAACCTAAAAAGAAAATTCAGCTTTGTTGATGTATAAGACTTCTAACACAAAATATCTCAAAATTCAATGTTTCTTGTAGTGAAAATTCAGTGTTTCTTTTGTGTGAAAAGACTATGCAGACATCATAATCTCTATGGAAGAAGTAAAATTATAAGCAAGCTGTGATTTATCAAGTCCCTTTCATCCAAAGATCTACACAGCTTTACTGCTTTTTAAATATTAACTAATTAAACACAGTAAGTCCCCTCCTGCTGCAGACAACAAAAGCAGTTGTTCCCCATGATAAGTGTCTTTAATTCATTGCTATTAATGGCATTGGCATTTTAGAATTGAAAAATTTATTGTGATTAATATTACTTCAGGAAATTAATCTTTCATATTTTTTTGTTTTAATAGGCCATGTGACCTCTCCTTCTAAGCCAATAACATATCATTTATGAAAGCATCTCTCACAGTTCCACTGTCTAATGGAAAGCTGCATTAGCTTTGTTTAGACATTCTGCAAGTTTCTGTACTGAGCTACTTGATCGAAGCAGGTTGAAAAATATTTTTCTTGTCCTTGGCCTTTGTCATACAGTTCCTGTACATCACCCTTTCTGTCTGTTATGTTCTTTGACATCAATGGAACATCATAGGTTTCATCAGACCATCTTTGGCTTTTTTTTTTTTTTAAGGAAAGAAAACAACACTAAAAATAAACATCATTTAGGCACTTCTAGAAGCTGTTCTGGGTTATTTTGAATGTTACTACATATAATGAACTCTCCTTACACTAAGAAACAGTGAAGAGGCATAGATGATGCAGTCAGCATAGTCACGCTATGTCCCTGCCTCTGTTTTCTCACAATCTGACAGCTGATGAACATGATCAATGAAAATGCTCAGGATATTTTTGCTGAGTGTTCAGACTTGTCACAGAATCAAAGTAGCGATACTGACTTCAGATGTGCATGCTGTTCCAAAATTGGTTGAATCTATTATTTCCATGTCATTCCACAAATATATTTCTTAATATTACTTTTCACACTTATGTTTCAAATAAATGAATAAATGTTATTATTAATTCTCATTGATTTTCCTGTTAAGTACAATAAATCCTTCCAAGCTAACTGTCTATTTTAATTAAGAAAGAAAAAAAAAAACGGTAGAGCTACTTCTGATTTCATGCAAAATCAAGGGCATTTTCCTCTCTCTTTTAACAAATCTAACAAATACAACATGGAAAGAAGGATTTGATGAAACATACAGAAGAGTGGGCAAAAAGGTAAAAGTCTTGGGTTTCGACCTTAAAAAGAATATGTATACCTATAGAGATTTATTTATTGTGTGTATGGGTATGCACACTAACACACGCTAACATATCTGCATGCAGAATTCATAGAAGCAGACAGTTGTATATGAATTCATAAATTTATCCAAATATGTGATGTTAAAAAAATTCAGTGAGCAAGAGAAAGAGACTCAATTATCCAATAATGTCAAGTTGATCATAGGATTTCCTGAACCATCACAATTATCTTTCAGAGATGGATCTGCCTGCTCACTAGAGTAAATGGTTCCCATCTTTATTTTATTCCTTTTTTTTTCTTTTTTTTCTTTTAATGGAATTTTCATTCTGGAAGTTTCATTCAGAGCTTTAAAAAAAAAAAAAAAAAAAAAAGCTCTGAAAAAAGTGGGTTCATTTATTTATTGATTTAAAGTAACAGACATTTTTCTTGCCAAGCTATCTTACAAACTTTTTAGCTGTACAAATTCAATTGTATAATAGCCTCCCTTTATCGCGTAACATGCATCACAACAAAACATATGAAACAATTGCTTCTTAAGGGAAAAACAAACAAGCAAGCAAACAAACAAACAAACAAAACTTATTACCAGAATGAATATAACATTAAAAATAAATCTGACATTATATTAAATGTATTAAAAGTATGTTAATTTAAGAAACAGAGAAGAGACTATGCATTTTGACCTAGAATTTAATCTGGTTATTTTTCACAATTTTTCTGTCTTCGTAAGAAAGAATAACAAAAGGAAAATGGCTTAAAGTCATGATAAATACCTAGATGAGCACTGAGTTTGTCTGTGTATTGTAAGGAGAATCAATCAAACAGAGGTTCATTTTTGCATAAGAATAGAAATTGGCTCCTTTCAAATAACTACAAATATAACTTAATCATTCTTGGAAAATCAAATACAAATTTTTGTAAACTATTAATGTATATTAATGCTCAAATAATTCAAGGTGAGGTAAAGAAAATCTCTGGTTCCATCCCAGACTCAGATACGTTAAACATTATATAGCAATATAAAATACGGTTATATTACAAGGGGATTTATATCTCTTTCAAAGCTTCTGATTGTTCTAAAATACTTTGATCTTTCTGTTGGTCCGGTTACATTCTGTGAATATGAAATACAATTGTTTTTGTTTTTTTTCTAATAAAGATGAATCATCTATATTTTTACTTAAGACCTAGAAGGTACTTTAAATATGAAGCTGTTTTTGCCAAGTCATTGCCATAGGCAAGAAGGAGCACATCTGTGCCCCAGTAACTGGAAAGGATACAATAAACAAGACTTCATAAAACTATGCATATTTTTTTCAGGATTTGCATGATATTTGCCTGCAAAACATGTCAGCATCTGCTGGAATTTATTTTTCTAGAAGTGAGGGAGTTATTACAAAATGATTTTAAAAGAGAGATCAAAGAATGCATGCTTGAAATGAAAAAATGTGTTGTTGGATTCCATTATCTTTTTTTTTTTTTTTTTTTTTTTTTTTTATTTATGGGAAATAAGAAGAATAAAAATACTGGTGTTATAGTCAAAAAACAAAAAAACAAACAAAAAAAAAAGCCTCAGAGCCTCAGCAAGATTTGCACATACCTAAAGATGAAACTGAACATCCTTTTGAAAACAAAACAAAACAAAACAAAACAAAACAAACAGAGAACAATGACAAAAGTTCAGATGTATCAAAGTACAAAGTACAAAGTACAAAATGTACAGTGGCATGTTTGTAGCTTGACTGGGGCAACAGAAAGCTTATTCAACATCCGATGAGCACAGGGTGACTTTACCAGTGGACAGTGTTCTTGTTGCAATTCTTCTCAAACTTATTTTTAAAAATTATTATGAGAGGCAGAAAATGGTGTTTAGCATTAGCAGTAATGATTGAGGTATAACTCTTACAGATTTCACACGATTTGATAACTGCATTAGATATAAGTCTGTGAAACATGAAATTGAGAGTACTCTGCTGTCCCAACATGTATCTGAATGATATTATGAGGCCTTTCAACAGCAGTGCAGAAGATCATTCAGAATTAAGATTAGACACCAAATAAGCTTCATCCTGATAGATGTTGTTAGCAGCAGCAGCAGAAGTATTACAGGTGTGCCCTGAGGCTCTAGGCTAAACTGGTGCTTATAGTGCTAAATGCAGGTATACACGGTATAAACCAATAGTTGGTTACCAAAGTTTACAGTTTAATAAGCTTGGACATACAGAGATAGGAAACAGGGGCAGAATAGAGTCCAATGATTGTCTGATTCATCACAGGTGGGTGTGAAAGGAGAGGAAGTATGTTCTGACCCTGGTCAGACAGATACGAAGCAGTATCTGCTCAGGAGATATCTAGATATATGGCTGTGCTTGCCTTAAGACTGGATTGTTACAACAGTTTGTGCAGATATATAACAAAAAGTCTCTGTGCCTTCTAGATTTTAGGTAGCTTGCACTGAACCAAGCTGGCTTCTCTTTTATATTGATCACATATTACTATTAATGATGCAACAGCATTGTACCATACTGTCTTCCTCTTTGCTTTTAAACAGTATGTTATAATGGTTAAAACCACAGAAATTGATGACATAATTCAGTGTGATGATTTAAAATGACTTAAATGATCTAAATACTGTGGAGTTACAGACCTTAGTGACTTATCAAAACTCAAATATTTTATAGAATCAAAAGATAGTCGAGGCTGGAAGGGACCTCTGGATATATATTGTTCAAACAATGGTCAAGCAGGAGCACTCAGAGCAACATGCCCAGGACCATCATCTGATGTCTATTGAAGATCTCCAAGAAGGAAGGCTCTATAACCTGTGGAAAATATGCTGCAGTTCTCCAGCTCAGATGGAACATTCTGTGTTCCAGTTTGTGATCACTGCTTCTTGCCTTGGCACTAGTGACCACTAAGAAGAGCCTGTTTCAGTTTTCTTTGCATCTTCCATTCATGTGTTCATACAGTTTGAAAAGACCTCTTTTGAGACTCTTCTTCAAGCTAGACACTCACAACTCTCTCAACATCTTATTACATGAAAGGTGCTCCAGTCCCTTAAACATCTTGATGTCCCTACACTGAATTCTCTCCAGTACGTCCATGTCTTGCTTGTACTGGGAGATAATAAATAAAAACTTACAAATGTTTGGACATCTGTGGCTTAATAGTTCTGCCATCTCTCAGAAAAGTGGATGGCAAAATAATTAACACAAAAATGCTTCACTGTTTAGAAAATATATGCATATAAAGAAAGATTGCAGGCTTTTTGTTTTAGTTTGGTTTCTTTAAACCTAAGGAATTATGGTTTACTGAATTGCTAATTTGCAAAGCTGTGAACTACTAAACATCTGCACATGATAACTTCAAACATATGGCAAAAATATCCAAAGAGGCTACTATAATTAGTTTAGAATGGGAAATAGTGAAACATAATTAGTTTTAGGACACCATCCCCAGTGTTCATAAAGTGAAATTTTGATGATAGAACTAACATAAAAATATTTCAAAATACATTTTCGGGAACTGCTTATTTTTCACAAAAAAATGTAAGCTGTCATTACAAGCTATGCTTACTCTTTCCAGTACATATTGACTTTACAAGTAAGGAAAACGTAACATATGTTCTTAAAATACATCTGTCTTTACTTTCCCTATGTGTATGTCTATTAAACATACTCTGATTATATGTGCTCTTTATAAACAATGTTAAGGCAATTGAAAGTGGTATGCAAATTTATTATTAGTGTGATATATTTTAAGAAAACGCTTTGCATAAAAGAAATTTTATTGATAATTATAGCTCCACATTAACATGAATTCAAACTATGAAATATCTTCACGATTTCATGAACGATTGCACCGATGATTATTCTTTTTACCCAGGAATTCCTTAGTCATGAAGTTTGGAAACTTTCCTATTCACATCTTTAAATTCATGCTAGTAAGAATATAAATTTGTTTACGTATTTT
Source organism: Centrocercus urophasianus (assembly GCF_019232065.1). Classification (NCBI taxonomy): domain Eukaryota; kingdom Metazoa; phylum Chordata; class Aves; order Galliformes; family Phasianidae; genus Centrocercus; species Centrocercus urophasianus. The sequence goes on from NW_024884253.1 coordinate 15,384,764, forward strand.
AATTTTAGGAAAACTGACAAGCCTTTAAGCTTCTCAGATTTTAAATAGATATAAATTAATTTCTATATTTTATTCCATAAAATGTTTGTTATTTGGTACTGGCAGTACAGAATCCATAAGTATCAGCTGAAGATCAAGTGAGTTAGCTATGACGTTTTATTTGGCGTTATTGGTAGAACACAATTCTTCCACTGTTATTGCATTAATTATGTACATGTAGTGTAGCATATGTTAGTAAAGAGTTGACCAGTATAGTAAGATTTCAGGTGTTATTTCAGCCCACTTTTTATCTGTCTATATTTTTGTCTGAACTTTTCTTCTTTTTAAGCAATCTTTAAGAAAATGATTCTCAGTATTATTAATTTCTCTAACAAGGGTTATATAGAGAATTCTTTTAAATTATATCTTCATTATTTTCTTTTAAGCAAATATGCCATAGCAAATAGCTACTAGGAGTTGTATCAGACCAATTACTCTTTAAAATCAGATATGTTCAAAGTTCCTTTAAACTTAATTATAAATGGTTTTAATTTAAACTGTGAGATGTGAATGATTTATTATAGTGCTAACATGCATTCTTCTGCATAGTACAACAATTTTCCACTTCATTGCTGCCATTTGAAGATGACATCAGAACTTGGTTCACTTACGATCTCTTCTTGTTAATGATTTATTGTCACAGTTGCAAAGAATTTCAGTGGCTAATATGGTTTCCTCTTTCTAAAAAACACCTTGCTGTTTTCTCAGTTTATGATAAGTAACTATTAGTCTTTTGAAACTATTATTGCTGTTGTTTATCTGAACAGTAATGGGAGAGTCACTGTTGATATCTATTATGTAGTTTCAAAATGCAACGTTAATTTTCCTGTAATCCTTGGATGCAGATAATTCTTGGATACAGTTGTTGAATACATTAGACCTTGTAATCTTTGTTGAAGTCAGCAAACAAGCAGCATAAGAGAAAAAAGAGCAATAAAGACTGGTAACACTGTGACCATTAATTTATGATGGAGCCTCAGCTACTAAATTCCAGCAGACATCTTTCCAGGTATTAACAATACTCTCCACTGATACAGATTGCAAGAGCAGTCTAGACCAGTGCTTAACCCTCCCTGTGCTTAGGGTTAGTTCTAATTTCTAACTATAAGCAATTTTGCTTATGTTTACTGCAACTTTGCAAATTGACCCTTACCATGAGTAAAGACCACAGATGATACTAGTAAAATGTGGATTTAAGTGGATTTAAGATTCAGTGGAAAAGTGTGGAAGTTCTTGTTGATTGCTTTATGAACTTTACACAAGAAACATTAAGATCAATATTGTAATAAATGAACCAACATTATATTCACTTTTGCCCGAAATGGCAATGGTACTGAGATAGTTTGAACACTTAAATTGCATAAAAATAACAATTTTCTTGATTACTCTTTCGAACAACAAAAAAAATGAGATACATTTTATGCACATTAATATTTAATCTAAATTGAGTGTAGTGAATGCAATGCTCATGTCCCACATAACTGTGATTCTTACAGCTGTGAGCAAATGGCAGAAAATTGAGTTATTATACTGAGTTTGAACAATATTCAGACTGACCTGACATATTGTTTTGTATCATAGAACCTACAACATTTACTCTTAATTATTTGTATATAAGAGGCTTTTTAATAAGGAATATACAGGAAAGAAAGTTGTAGAAATGTATAGAGAGAAAAAGGAAGAGAAGATATCATAGAGCTATTTTTCTTCTCTGTGATCTTCCATTAGTGAGCTGTTGTACAATTAATGTCAGCTTCGTAAGGTACTGGAAAATACTCCCTTCAATATCACTAACTTCTTACTTTGATTAAAAATTTATATTAATCACTGCTGAATGATGGCATTATTTTTCTTGAAGACTAAAGATGGAATGTTGTCCCTGAGTTACTCCTGGATTTCTTCCAAGAAAGGATCAACATATCAGACTGGGATCGATGCCACGTTTTCCTGACACACAGTAATTTACTTGCCAGTGAAAGAAGAAATAATTCTTATGATAATTGATAGCTGATTAGTCTTTATGTTGGACGTATTCCCTCAGAACTCAGATACTTTGGTTCCTTGGCAATATCTGACAGTAAGGAATTGAAATGGTCAGCAAAAATGTACTTCCATCATTCAGAATCTTTCTTCTAATACCCTAGAACTTCAAACTGAGCTGTATGGTAGAGGATTCTAAACTTAAGTGCAGAATAGAACAGTATAAAAAAGTTACTGGCAATTGTAGAACTTTTGAAACTACCCACAATATCCTCTTGTACTAGAAATGAAATAAATTTCATTATGTCAGTTATAAGTTAGTCTTAGTTAAAGCATCGAACAAGATGGCTCAGAGAAGTTTGTTCTTGTAGTGACAGACATTTCTCTCTTACAGATTACCTATATTTAAAGTAAATATAATTAACTACACAATTAGAAATGTTATGCCTGTTTTTTAAAGTTAATAAAATTGCATTAATAAACCTTAGTTTATGAATACTTACGTCACAAAATTTTAATCAGTGAAAAGGCTTTCTGTATGTATGGAAGCTTAAATTGCCCCCAGAAGATCTTTTTGACTGAACAGAGGGAGTAAGCATTAGAAAAAAGAATTATTTATATATTTACATATTTCTTTATTTTTGCATACACTAACATGCATGTAAGGTTGAATATCATATACAAATTTTGATCTTACTAAAAGCTACAGAATCTAAACTGCAGGTTCACTGCCTTGAGGAATGGTGTGCTGAAGCACACTTCTTTTTGTTTTGACATCACTCAGGTTCTAGACGGTAAAGAACTGTTATAATTCTGCAGTTTGACCTCTGACATAACCAAGGCCTAATGAGTTTCCTGATTGAATTTGTGAGTCCTACAGCTGGTGCTAGATTAAAGCATGCTGTAGCTAAATATTCAGGCTTACTATTATTTTCCCATCAATAGAGGAGCAATCAAAATTCTTGAGATCTTGTTGCGATGGCTCAGAAAACTCAACTGAATTCATATGTAGTCTGAATTTATCTAAATTAATTTCCTGTCAGTTTCCTGTTATATGTTTGTCTCCTAGAATCAAGAACTCATAGTCTCATAGGCTTTTATAGATTCGTGATCATCTTAGATTTATTAATTTTTTTAAAATGTCTCACTATGATTTGTAGTTTACAAATCTATATACATCCTCATTTTTACAGACTAGTTGATCTGTCAGTGAAAACAATTGATAGGTTTCCATTGGAAAGACTTTGGTTGTATTTGCTCCCTTAGCTCTGTTTGAAGACCAAGAGGGGAACTCAACAGAAATAACAATATTGAAGGAAACTAGTTTTACTTGTCAGAAATATGTTTATTATCAGAATTATCCATATCTGGATTTACTACTTCCCCTTTGCTAAAAAATTGAACCCGTATTATATTATGATATGTTAGATTATGCCATATTATATTATATTAAAACTGATAGTCCTGATTATGTCCTTAATAACTAAATTGCCCAAAGTGAGATTAAATAAATTCCCATTGTCTGTGTATAAGGAGGAAGGTACCAATTGCATTATTATTAGAAGGTACATTGAATAAGGATATGCAATTTAAAACACATTGGCAGCTGGATATTTTCCAATCTCATTGAGCTTTCTGCTAATGGAAGTGTATTGTGTAATATCTTCTTTCATTTGCTTACTCTCTGAATGACATGGCAAATCTTAGGAGTAATTTAAGGTAGGTCTTATCTGACCAGTAAAAAAAAAGAGAATGGAATCAAGTTCTTTTATAAGTAGTTAAACAACACTGTGATAGAATGCGACAGTTAAAAAGGATGCTTCACTGCTTGGAAAAAAAAAAAAAAGTCAGCTTTCAGGCATTTAGACTAAACTAGGTTTAAGATTGGGAACAGGGTATGTAAATTAGATAAGCTAATGTTCAGGTAAAATCAGGGAATCTGAATCTTTTGCAGTAAAGCTCTTAGATTTTATTTTATTTTTATTTTTATTTTTATTAGCATTTATCTTCCCATTGCTTGATACGTATGATAACCTACATATCTGCTCCCTTGAAATGTTGTTATTTTTGTCTGTTTAAAAGAAAAAAATATGACTACAGTACAGTAATTTTCTCTGATGTCTTCAGTGAATAAGAGTTTTTCTTAGTTTCAAAGTCAACCAAATTTAAATATCTCAATCTCATCAAGGCTTAGAATGTGTATATTCAGTTCAAAGCGAGTAGGAAGTTTGCAGCAAGGAAAGGTAGAAGTCACAGAATTTTTCTAGTTCAGGACAAAGATTTAATTACGAGGCAGAAGAACACAAATATGTATTTTGATTCATTTGGAACATTCTGAATTAAATAAACTGAGATTGCATATTTCTGCTTCTAAATGTGTAAGCATTAGATTTGAACAAGTGGAATTAGCAAAAATTAAAAATTAAAAAAGAATCCGACGATGGAAGACAATAAAAACAGTAACCAGGCAAGTTATCCCTACTGTCTTAGCTCTGCATGTGAAAGGGGGCCAAATTTGGATTTTTGGCAGAACCTAAAGGAATCTTACTTCATGCAAAATTCTAGTGATTTTTTATGGATGACTAAGGTTTAAGATCATCCTTTAACTTCACTGGACTCAGTGAACACAGAATAAACACTGCTATTTATTGGAGATTTTTTTCTATATTCTTCCTTTGTGGTGGTTTCATCATGATGGGCAGCTAATCACCATAATTTTTTCACTATCAAAGGAAAGGAAAAGAGGGAGGAAATATGAAAAAGAGCTCATGGGTTGAAGGACAGGGAGATCATTTACCAGTTATCATCATGGGCAAAACAGTGTCAACACAAGGGACATTAATGTAATCTACTGCCTATTTCTAATAGAATAGAGCACTGAGAACCTAAGAACACATTTTTCCAAACCACCCTCTTCTTCCTGAGTGGTGCAAAGCAATGTAAAATGGAGGCTACAGTCAGTCCTTACTACTTTGTCTCTCGTATTCCCTTATGGTCATTCTCTCTTTCTCTATCATGGAGTCTCCAAGAGATGCAGTTCTTGCTGAACTGATCCTACACGGGCTTCCCACAGACTACACTGGCTCAGGAACTACTCCAATATATGTCCATACCACGAGGTATAGTCCTTCAGAGTCCTTCAGGAGTAGACTCCTCAGCATGGATCTCCACTGGCAGCAGCTTCCACAGACCTTCTTCACTGCAGTCTTCTTTCTATGGCTGTAGCTCTGGCCTGAGGCCCAGTGCTATGGGGACTTTCCGTGACCTGCAACCACCTTCAGCTTTTGTCTACTACTGTACTGTGGGCTCTTCCTGGGCTGCACGTGGAGATTTGCTCCACATAGTACCACTCCATGGACCTCAGAGGTACAGTGCTCCACTGAGACCCTCTCCTCTCGCTGCAAGAAGCTTATACTAAAGGTCTGGAGCATGTCCTGCTGGTGTCTGCAGGGTTGTTTCTCTACATTCTTTCACTCCTCTCTCCCAGTTACTGTTGCCCAGTAACTTTTCCCCTTTTTAAATATACCTTCTCAGAGATACAATGAGTGTTGCTCAGTGGCTCAGATCTGGCCAACTGGAGAATTTAGGAGTTAGTTGGATCTGGTCCTGATCTGAGATGGGGTAGATTCTCACAGTCTATTCCTGTAGTCTCACTCTGTTAACTAAACCTTGCCATTTAAACCAAATGCATACTTGTACTCATACATTATTTGAAGAAAGTAGGCTCTTAAAGATTTTCTTCTCTTCCCTTTCACTTACATTCAACATGAAACCAATATCTTACTCACAAACAACCCCAAATGTCATTGTTGGTTTTTTTTTTTTTCAGTTGTAAAAAATGTCATGATTAAAATGAAGTGCAAGAATTCTGAATTTTTATTTATTTTTATGAATTACAGCCTTTCATTTTGTCCCAACATGTATCCTTTCATTTAACTGTATGTAAGTATTGCTAAGCAACATTGAGTAGATGCTATTTTTAGAAACTTCTGCTTATACAACAGCCATCCCTTAATATTAATCATGCAAATTATAATGACGTTCTTCAATATGATTCAAATTTTAGGCTGTTAATGACCTTTATAGATATTTTTGTGTCAGCAGCAATCATCTATGCATCAATTTCAACTGTATCTGCTTAAATAAAATTTATAAGATCTTGCCATTTAAATCAACATGAAATCATCAATTGTAATTCCACTAATATCAGTCTAACATTATAGTGCTATGGCAATTAGTTCCCTCTTGCTATTGCTGGCAGATCTAAGCAGCACAAAAATTATTGAGACAGATGTACAAGTAATCAGTTATGTCACTTTATTGATGCATTCTTGATTATCCCTTAATGAGGCAGAATTTCTGAAGAGGCAGTACTTGTCCCTAATGAACATTTCTTCAGAAGGCAGATTTGTTTGGCATATCCACCTGCATTCCTTACTCTACCTGTTATCTTTAATTATTACTTAAAGATGGAAAAGCAACACTCTTGGAACAAGAGCATATCAAAGATTATACGTTTTCCTTAAAATTGAAAGAGACCTTGTGATAGAGAATTAAATTCTGAGATGATGGAGATTCTGAATAGATGTTGAGAGGAAATTCTTTACTTGAAGAATGGTGAGGAACTGAAATACGTAGCCCAGAGAAATTGTGCATTACCCATTCACAGCAGTGTTCAAGGCTATGTTGGATGAGACCTTGGAGAGTATGATAAACTTGGGCATTCCTGCCCAAGGGGGAGGGGCTTGAGCTAGGTGATCTTGAAGATCCCTTTTGACTCAAGATATTCTATGAGTCTATTGTTATGATTCAATGTGAGCCAGGTCTTAAACCAAATTAGAGAGAAAATGGGGCAAAAAATAGAACATAGGGGTTTCATTCAAAATATTGAATCTAATGTAAATATGTGGCCATTCAAATGCCTAAGTTGACTATTCTTTTTCTTGTTTTTTCTCTCTTTCTCTTCAACTCTAAAGCTGAAGTACAACAAAATTAACTAGAAAAATCCCTGTTCATCCAATCCCTGGATGATAACGAGGTGTGATCAGAAAGCCTAGTAATCATGCAACTAAGGCTTTATTCTCAAGAAATTGTCAACAGTTTACAGACTGGTTCAGCCTGATTCTGTGATTTAACTGGGTGGGGGCACCCATGGGCCGAAGTCCCAGGAAAGGAAAAAGGGAAAAGGGGGAAAGGGTAAGGAGATGGGCCTAAAGACAAAACAGCAGCAACAATCTGAAGAGGAAATTTACTAAAAAGACAGCAGAATGCAAGATAACACACTATAATACAATATAATACAAAATAAGACAGTTGAAGCTAATAAAATACGAGAGTATCTGAAAAACCAAAGGCCTTACTCTACTGCTGAGGCAAGATTTCTAGCCAGGCTGAACAGAAGGGAGAAGAGAGAAAGTCTGGTAATATGCAAACAGTTTTATCTTTCCCTCTGAATGGAAAACAGAAACAGAACAATGCAAAGTCCTCTAGGATATGTAGTATATAGTTCTTCTCATTAACTCTTTAACTCCCAGTGCACCACATGATGTTATGATGTGAAATAACAAAAAATCATAAAATCATGACAGATAAAATGACCCTTTTGTCTCTCTCTCTTTCTCTTTTTTTTTTTTTTTTCTCAGAAGAAAATTAATTCTATTGTTCTGTCTTTAGCAAATCTTACCATGCAGTAAGTTAGCATCTTATAACTACAAAGTCAATGGTGCAAAGTAGAACCTATTTATACTGATTTTAAAGTTTATGTAGAAATAAGTGTCCTAAACAGTTACATTTGATTTTCTGTCTTTATGTGTTAGTGTAACTATTTAACTGAGAATGATCTCACTGATAGTGTTTTTCTTCTTCTTGTGGGAAGATCATTTGTCTTATTTTTTTCAATTGAGGACATTCATATTCGTTGTTTTCAAATCTGTGCCAAGTACATGAGTCCTTCATTTATAGTCAAAACCATTTTTATGGTAGGAATAAATCAGAACATTCCATAAGATCAAAGGCCAATTCCTCATCACTTCCATGAGAACTAGAGATCATTCAGGCTCTTTATAAGAAGTACCCCAAAGACCCACACAATTGAAAATGATCAGGAACAATAGCTACTGCATTCAGAAGAGAGGTATTACTTCACCATTTCATGTTGGTAGGCCAGAGTGCATGCATATAACTATATGTCTGTTTATCCAAAAAGGAAAGAACAGGTAAGTACTAAGGAGTAGGCAGGCTACGTGGGACAATGAGTCAAGTAGTATTATCATTTGCAGTTCTTACTTTAGCAGATGGACATAAGAAGTATTCCACTACCAAAGTATTAAAAAATATAGAGTACAGAGCATGGCATATAACAGATCCTCAAATACCTGCACTTGGGTGATTTTGCACATTTAAGATTTGATTATGGTCTCTCTGTGGTCAGAGAGAAGGAGAAGTAAAGTACTCCATGTACTGCATCAGAAGAAATGTAGCTAGCTGGTTGAAAGAGGTGATACTCTCCCCCTTGTGCTCTGCTCTTGTGAGACCTTTTTAGAAGCATTATTTACTTCTCTCTTTTCAATTCATTGGTCTAACATGTTCTCCTGACTATAAACAAATCAAGACTAGTATTCAATAAGGTTCCTGTAGTATAAACAGTTTTACTTGACACAGTGCGGGCAGATGACATAAGTAGTTATGCTTGCACTATTTCTATGGAATTTTGTACTCAGAAGTAATAAATTTGTGGAATTAAGTGCTAAATAAGAAAGAAGCTTTTTCAAAGTCCTTCTTCAGACACAAAGTGGGATACAATGGCATTGAGATAGTTAATTCTAAACAAATCTCCATGAGCTGTCTTGGATCTCCTTTTACTTTACCTTGTCCTGTGGATGCAATATGCCTGTTTTGTAAAGAAAATAATTATCCAGTACTCTAAAAGTATTTGTGTTTGATGATCCAGCGAGCATTAGCTAGCCTTCTCAAATAGAAATGTCAAGATTCTTGCAATTTTACAATTTTTTTATTCCACTGATTGATTGCTTTCTTTTAATGATTGCTTTCCACTTCAAAACTTTCTAGTAGTATATAAAAATGTATTAAATTACTATTTTGTTTACACTTTGGAAAAACAAATTAACAAAAACCCTAGAATGCACTACTTAATTGGGATATCAACTCCAGTAACCAAATCAAAACTAGAAAATGTTTCAGATCTAATCAAATCATAAAAGAATATACAAAAATAATTTAAAAACCACTCCATCCAACATTATTCTGTTATTGTACTGGAACAAGACTTTAAAAGGAGTCATACGCTGTCTTGATATTATAGTGGAAGGACAGACAGTAGACTCATACATTATCTTGAGTCAAAAGGCATCTTCAATCAATCTTTATACATGTAAATACATATATATAAACAATGTTTTTTATTCCATACAATATTTATATTAATATATGATAAACACTATTCAACCCTTGTGAACAATCAAACACTATCAGATAGTATTACTGTGCTCTTTGTACCTGTTCTAGTTTCCATGGAAATAAATAGGAGGCTTTACTTTCAGAGTGACCTGTGTAAAATCTCCGAGAATTATTTGTTCGAAGGACTTTTTTATACATGTTTAAGAAATTCTAATGAATGTATAAGTTCAGGAGCCAAAAGTTGTTTGACCTGCTTTGTTTGTTGTTTTTTAAGATTGCTAGTGGTACACCTTCCTTTGCATTTATTGCTGTTAATCACCCTACTTCAGTCTTTTTACTGATTATAGAACAGAAAAGCTGATCCCAATGATGTTGTTGTGCTGCTACTCTCTTCTTCTTAACACTGTAATTCAATAAGTTGTGTTATTATTTTAATTTACAAAAATACAGTCTCTGTATGTTTAGAAGATGTTGTAGAGAATGTTTATTGCTCTTAGAAAGGTATATTACATACTGAGCTTCCTAAAATCTAAGAGTCTAGCTGTAATTATTGCCTGAAGCTGCTATTACCATTTAACTAGAGTAATTTTTTTTCCAAGGCAATCAGCTCTAGTGCAGCTGCATTCTGCAGTGGAATGGGGTATTGCACTTTGTAAGGGAGGTCCTGAAATTAAAGAGATCCCAGGGTGAGGAAAGAACAACCCAGAGATGATAGGAACCTCCAGTCTTCATGGAAGCAACTGAGGCAGCAAATGTGGGGTCAGGAACAGTGAGTGGTGTACCAGCCCCACATATACATAGGCAGCCCCTTGGTAGCATGAGCAACCAGGAGCACAGTGACCAGGACATGACACATCAGTAAAACATAGAGTGGAGTTTGCATGGCAGTTCACATAGGATTATGGAAGGGAGCCTTCTTTCTCTGAGAGTATCTAGGAGCTGCACTCTATTGAAACAACCATGATAACCACCTGCCACAAAAATGAGACACAGGTGGAAACCAATATGGAGAGGCCATGACCTTTCCAGGCTGCTACATGCAAAACTGACCTCTCAGAGAGTGACAGAGCTTCCCAGACCTTCAGTTGCAGAGAAATTCACAATCTCAAAGTCCCTCAAAGGCCTGAGAGCAAAGGGGTGTGTCATGGGTGTAAGTGTGCCCACTACATTAAACTTTTCAAGCAGGTGCTCAGGTTGTGTGAAGAAATCACCAAGCAGCACACTATACATGAATCAGAAAAATCATGAATCATAGGATCACAAGAATCACAGAATATTAAGGATTGGAAGGTACCTCAAAGTATCATTTAGTCCAATCCCATCCAGGTCAATTTTCTTATCCTCACCATGAAGAAAATTTTCCTAATATACAATCTGAGCTTCCCTTAAAGGAGTTTAATGCTATTCCCTCAGATCCTAGTACGATCATGCACTGAAACAGGCAGCCTAACATCCCTGCCTTAAGTCCTTGCAAGGGGAAAAAACTAAGCTAGCTTTCCACCTTGAGGAGACACATGGCAAAAACACGCTGGATAAGGTAGACTGGACTCTCATCTCTGTTTGGAGCAGGAAGATAGCCCCCATTGCACTCAAAGTGCCTCTAAGCAACAGGTATGAAGCTTTGGGGATGGAAAGAGGAGTGGTGTAGGTAATGGTTCAGATCTGGGAAGGAATAACTACATTAAGTTTATGCAACAAAGGACTGTCGTCAGAATCATTGCTATGAGAAAAAGGCAAAGGATGTTAATAACAGGGTCTTCTCACTGAGAGGCACTGAGACATGTATTTGCAGCCCAGATAATCTCTCTACAGTGGTTAGATGCCTGCAAGTGGCCTGCATTTGGATATCAAAAAAGGGTCTGATAGAACTGAAGGACTATTATATGCTCCGGTTCTTTCAAGTTGGGTCACAGGAGGTTTGCTGCAAAAAAATTACAAAATTTTAAAGAACACTTTGTGTCTCTTGGGAGGATGTTGAACGGATCAGGGGTACGAATACCAGTCTCCTTGATTTTTCCATATCTCAGTTGACAACTGAGATATGGGTAGAAGAAAGAGAAATGATGAGTTGAATAAATGGCTGCATGGGCAATCTGATTTAGATCTGATGTAGGGCCTGGTTTAGTGGTTGGAAACAATGTCTATGGTAGGACTGTTGGAACTAGATTAAGATCCTTCCAACCCAAGCCATTCTATGATTCTATGTCTTTACATCCTGCTACAAAATGTGGAGCTATACACAATAGAACTTCACTGATTATAGGCAACAATCTCCAGATTGCCCGACTTGGGAGCAGAATTTGGCCAAATGATCTCCAGAGGTCCCTTCCAGACTCAACCACTCTGCCATTCTTTGATATAACTTTTATTTGTTCATTTTTGGAAAAACAAAAACTAAACAAAAAACCATAACATCTGATTTCTTTTTCTTGAAAAGCCTATTCAATCATAATTATGCCATTGCTATTGATGTTTTAATGTTTTTTTTCCTGTTTATTTCATGTATTAAAATATTCCACCCCAATAATTTTATTTTAAACAGATGTACAAGAGAGTATTTATACAAAGGCTTAATGAAGGAATTATCAATCACATTCCAGTTCAAGGCAACAGGAACATATTATCAGATTCGCTCATTATAAATTATGTTTTGTGAATGAATGGACAACTAATAAATTTATTTTACAGATAATTTGACAGAGATTTCATAGTAAATACAAAGTGGTTGTAAACAGGAAATTCAGTCACTGTGGGAAGAAAAATACATACATGAAATAAAGGCATTCTAATTCATTTATTCATAGTAACCATAGCAATAGAATCACAGAAATATTGATAGGATCTTGTAGAATCTGACCTGATTGCTGGGTCACTCAGCCTTGTCTTTTTCCAGCTATGTTTCAGAAAACCTCAAAGGATGGAGACTTTACACAGTCTCTATCCTGTCTTTTCCAATGCTGTATTCCATTGAAAATAATAATAAAGATAATAATTTCTGATATATGCTCTGAAATTCTCAAGACAAAATTTATGGCTGCTTTCCTTTCTTACATCATCTACCATAAATTTCAATTAAAATCTGTGCTTAAAAAAATGAGTTTCAGTTTTGGATTGTACTCATAATGTTTCTTAACTTGAATGAGTAGACACTAAGGAAGAAAGAAACCACTGTTATTGCAAACCATTTTTTTTTTTTTTTTTTTTTCTCCAGACCTCTTAGGTAGAATGGCACGTGTCTCCCTGTGTCAACAAGATTATTTTCAAATTACATATGCAGTAACTGCAAGGTTTAAAATTCCATTTCTACCTCTCAGGAATTCCTCTTCTGCTAGAATTAAAGATCCATATAATCCTTAGTAAGTTTATTTTGTAGAAAAACTTTAGCTAAGAAATTAATTCCACCATGATATTAGTCATTAGTATGCACCCGTGGTATTGCCCTGGTAATTCATTACTGCAAGTTTTTATCAAAATTGTGACAGGTTGATGACACATTAGCTTTCATACATTACCAATGGACCAGTGAATTGATGATATGTTACGGTAGTAAATCAGAAAAACGTCAGTTGTGGAATGTAAGAAGCAGATAACGTTTATTTGTTTGTTCTTGTCAAAATAACATAACCTTTCAAAAAAGAAAGGAACTAGCAAAGGTATACTGCCAACATTCTTCATCATTAACTAATGCTTCTGGCAAACTGGGGAAAACAGGACATATTCAATTCTCAAAGCTGTGTCCTTTTTTCTGTATTTCTGAAAGACTGTGACGTTGGACCAAGTATTTTTCTACACTGCATTACATCAAAACATATAGTGTGGGTTGATGCTTTCTATGTAAAATTGTGATTGTACTACACAAAGACAAAAAATAAAAGTAATTGGCTGTAGAGACCTACTCATTTAGGAAAACAATTTTTGCAGATAGTGAAGCAAAACAACACTGAAAACAGGTCAAGTAAGGTTCAGCCAGAGAATAAGTGGCAAGACTCAGGCCTGATGAATTGTAAACTAAATATAAAGCTTATGGCCTGTCATGGCAATACTATCTTATAAAGTTACCATATCACACAACGCAGTATTCCTGTAAAGCTAACTGGATACAATAGTGCCTCGTCAGCATGACATTAATTTCTACAGTGAAGTGGGTAGCAAACTCAAACATCAAACAAACTTCCTAAGATACTTCTGTTTTCAGCTCATGATATTGCATTTCATCAGTATTGCTCATACTCCTGTAAAATGGATTCAAACACTTTCATTACCAGAAAATATCATAACATTTTCAAGTTGTTGTTATGCCTTAAAGCAAAACCATTGTGTTCCTCTTTCTTCAGGGTAATGGATTCGTATCAAGCATGAAAGACTACTAGCTTTAGAAGCTGTCTTTATCTGTTCAATCAACTAGAAAATATAAAGAAATGAAATTAAAGGACTCATTATTTCAGTACTATGAACTATGCTATGAAAGAACTATAATCACATTTCAAAAAGTAATTTAGTATAGACTAATGCCACTGTAAGCTTAACACGTATCATCCTGGAAAGTCACTGGAAAAATGAACAATTAGAATTAATTAAAATGCAGAATTGGAAATTTAAATTAAACTCAAGATACTGGAGAATACATGTTACCTATGTAGAGATCCATGTAAATATAATTCCTGTTTGAATACCTTAGTAAGTCTAGATTGAGTACTTTCCAGAATAAAACCGATAATCAAGAGGACAAGAGAAAATAAATTTTGTTCATCACTAGACAAAAGATCTTCCACTAAATCTAACAGACTTTGAAGAATACATGGATCATGTGTTTTGTAGTCAGTGAAACTTTAGAAATATTAGAGGTTTTAGAACATTTTAAAAATATTTATAAATATTTGCCTTTTTATACAGCACTGTTTGTTTGTTTGTTTGTTTGTTTGTTTGTTTGTTTGTTTTTGTGGGCATTTGCTTCTTTTCCCTACAAAACATTTGCTGAAAGCCTGAAAACATCATTGGCCTTCTCAGTATCCAACTATGTACACTCATGATAAAGAAGGAAAAGCACACCTCCTGCAAGAGTAAGGACTGAAAGTTCCTTTAAACATTCATATCTGAAATGGTGCAGGAAGGATCAAGGCATCTGAGCAGGTTCTACAAGAAACTGAAGCTATGTTCTCTCAGGCAACAAATAAGTGCTCTTTTACCCTAACACCATACCAAAGAATGACATGGAGACTCACTCAAAGACCTCTTTAAAGTGAGTTGCATATTTCTCATTATTCAGGGTGACTAAGGATTCATCTGAAATTGAGAACAGTTCAGATGAATTATCTATGAAGTATATTAATCTATCAAAAGACAGTGAGTAGAAGAATTATTCTATATAGTAACTTCAAGCAACTCTAGTCAGTTAAAAGGACAGCTATTTAGTAAACATTAATTCTGGTTAATGAGCTATCTTGTTTGTATCTAACAACCAAAACAATTGTTAAAAGAGACTATAAATTTCAGTAGCAAATAGTGCTTTAAAGATATCTAGAAATATAATGGAGGCAATTTAACAGTTTTAGAAGCTCAGTTTTGACTGAAACATGTTCAAATTTATCTATAATAAAAGATTTCTATATCTATATCTATAATAAAAGATATCTATAATAAAAATTTATTTATAATAAAAGAAGATATTATATAAATAACAGACATTATATAAATTTCCATTTATAATAAAAGTTACTGGAAAATACAGAATAAAATCTGGGAAAATGTACAACAATCAGAGTGTAATAATTTCTCTGAAATATATCAAACTATTAATGAGAGGATCAGTGTACATTCCCTCTATGAAACCAAGGTTTGGTTACAGAAAGTCAATAAGTTTACATAAAAACCTTGCAGGAACTCTCTTGGAAAGTGTTGAGCTGGTTTAAGATCTATTTAAACTATTTATGTTTTATTGGATATTACATTCAGGAACAAATTAACAGAAAGCAAAATGAGCCCAACCCAACCAGGCATATAGAAGTATAGTGCAATTTCTTAATCATCATGAATATTTTTCACAGACATACCTGAACGTGTCAGTCATAGAATAATAGAATCATAGAATTGATCAGGTTGGAAAAGACCTTAAAGATCATCAAGTCCAATCACAACCTAATCAAACTACCCTAAATCTAAAAACCCACTGCTAAATCATGTCCCTAAGCACCACATCCAAACAGTTTTGAGATTTGGGAATGGTGACTCAACCACCTCCCTGGGGAGCCTATTCCAATGCTTAACAACCCTTTCTGTCTAAGTTAAAATCATGAGGTTTTATTCTCATGTATTATTTTTGATGGGCAATATTCCATACAGAATTTATTGTTCTTTTCTCATTTTATACTACACATTTCTCTTCAATTAATTTCCATTTCCCTCTTCCTGTTGTAAGAAATACCCATCACTGTATCTCTAGTAGACTTCTTTTGAATGCATTGGATGTCTGGTTTGTAGAATTCAGATAAAGAGATCTTCGTAACAGTCTGCAATTCTCTGAAGTCTGTTGTGGTTAAACCACGTAAGAAGCATTCAACAGATATTAAATGAATAGATGCATAATGCAGAATTACATTTTTAATGTAAGTTAAAATCAGTATGATCCAAAATATTATCTCTCTCAGGGCTAAGAACCACTAACAACTGAATGACTGCAAGACTTTCGAACAACATTTAAAGATGACTGTTCTCTCTCCTACGTGTATTTTTTAATAGTAAATACCTCAACATATTAGTATAAAACTTATACACAATTTATTGTAAAATTAAATGGTAGTTATGCAATTTATGATATAAAAACAATTTGCTTGTAAGTGAATTCAATATACTATATTGGGTTTACATGGCAAGATTTTGGTAGCTGGAGAAGGCTGCAGAGATGGCCCCTGTGAGAAGAGCCTTTGGTATATAAAAGCTAACTCAGTCTTGTTCCAACAGTTAACACAAATTACATAAAAGAAGACAGATGTCTAGAGCAGGCTGCTGTCTGAATCCACATTGTTCTTCAATCTCCTTCGGTTTTTCAACATTAAGCAAATATATTTTTTTTCCTATCTCTATTGCAGTTGTTTTTATTCCAGAAGGCAAATAAAATCTCTTTTGCTGTAGAAGGCACAGAAAATAATTCTATTGAATGCCATATACAAGCTTGGAGGTAATTCCAGGCAACTCTCTTTTTCTCCGTATGAATAATCCAAATACGTAGAGTGTTATGAATGTCATCAGCATATGTATCCATACAACTTTTCTTTTTTTTTTTTTTTTTTCCCTTTATGGTTATGATCTTCAGCTGTTATATTGATTACTGGTACTAAAAAGAAGCAAATATAATACACCACTGGTTTCCTTTTGAGGAATAAAGATAAAAAATATACCATAGAACATTCTATAATATGTAGCTAAAAAGAGTTATTCATCCATCTCCTCCTGTTGCATTCTCTCCCAGTTGGACTATTTTGGAGAATTTTGAATTTCTTTAGAAGACTTATTTAGTGAATAGTCCTTTGTGCAAATAGCTATCAGTGGGACTACTGGGATTTCTTGTACACAGTAATGTACCATCTCATAAAACCATTATTTTTTATTAAGCAGTGTAAATATATTTTAATTAGAATGAAGCAGCTCTGACTTTGAAATAGCCTAAGGCAATGTAGTACTTTGTGACTATCTGCAAAATGAGAGGCTGCATATATACATAGATTGAGAAGTGGGAATGCTTTCTGGTTTCCCTGAGGCATAAGTTCCTGAAGAGTTCATCTTCTCAACTTTCAGTTCTGTTGTTATTGTGTAATACATCACAGAATAGAGCAGCTATTTCCAAGGTTACATGAGAAGCATCTTAACTCATATGACCCCCATTAAAATGGATTCAACTCAAATAAAAGTATGGAAGTTACTATCATTGACTAATATTGATTCAAAAATAAAAGCCAGAAATAGTATACAGACCTTTTTTTAGCCTCTCCATATCTTTTGCTGTAGAAGGCACAGAAAATAGTTATATTGAATGCCATATACAAGCTTGGAGGTACTTCCAGGCAACTCTCTTTTTCTCTGTATGAATAAGCAAGCGATTGAAAACTGTGGTTTCAAATGCTGTTTCTGTAGCCTAAAGGCAGGCAACTAAGCTCTAAGAAAGTTTTCACCTCTTTTTCTCTCCAGGAAATCTTAATTGCATTAGAACATATGTGTAAGTATACATAAGTGTGTGTTTAATATTGATGTGTGAGTTTATATATATATATATATATATCTGTGTGTATATATATGTGTGTGTACAATTATCTAAATTGTACATTATAAAGAATAATTATTATTATTCATTATTTCCATGGATTACAATAAAGAATGTTGAAATTTGAATTTCTATAGTTATTTTTCACTGCCATTGATTATAATCACTGCAAAACAACAGTCCTACTATAATTAAGGTGAAATTAGCTGTGAGGAACTATTTGAAAATAATCTTTTTCACAAAATATTTGTGTTTTTTTTCACACAATGTTTATCAAATAGGATGAAGTAACCATATCTGCATATAGATTTCTATGTGTGTATGTATAAAAACATGTATCTCTACTCCCCTATTCAGAATTCTAAGAATCCCTCACTTAACCAAAAACTGTATCATCAATTACATCTTCCAAAGGTGACTTCAATTCAACTAATAGTAGATGTCTCTAAGTAGATTGTTCATCAAATATCCTTTTGTAGTCTCACAGAAGAGAAAAGTAAAGCCTTAGAGGTTTTTTGGAAGACTTTCAATGGAGAAAAGGAAGACATGACAGGCATAATCTTTTTTTTTTAATTTTTTTCCTTGAGTGTCAGTGTTTTCATGCCCAAGGAAATGAGGCTATGCCTGGGCCTTTCTGGAAAGCTAGTCACATGGTGACATACATGTCATTTCTGATAGACTAATACTAAGTTACATTACTCTCTGAAATTCCTAAGCAGACGTCATGTCAGATCCCATTAATCAATCTTGCTACTTGTCACTGCAAAGTCATATATGATGTATAATAGAGAAAAGCTTAAATAAAAGGCAGGCAAGTATTTTTATTTTATGGACATATCTTCAGTTACAAAACTCATGTGTAAAGAGGGGACAGTTCCATGCTTTTGTGTATCCCTGTGTTCTTCAAAAAATAAAAATCAGTTAGACTGAAATGGCTAAGTCTGACATAAGTCCTTGAAGATTTAGGAAGATATGTAATATAATCTGCTCACAATAAATAAATAAACAAACAAACAAACAAACAAACAAACAAACAAAAGTAAGAATTATTTAAATTATTTCTATAAATATGGTGAAAAATTGAGTTGCCACTTTTGAAAGAAGTTTTAAGGCACTGAACCTGCAGAAGTAAGCACCTCAGTTCTTCCCTTCAGCAAATGCTTTATTTGACAGTGTATGAATGTATTGCAATAGAAAAGTTACTGCATGAATGACAGACTAAACTATGAACTGTGATACTCTGAAAATTCTTACTATTTCCTAAAAAAAAAAAAAGCATCTATTTCATTTAAATTTTGTATTTGAAATATTTGTTAATGAACATAAAATTCTCAAAAAAATCTGTATTCTTTCCATTTCACATTTATTTTCTTTCCTTCAGATTGATTAGATATAGAGGTATATGTTGTCACCTAAGATGCTGTGGATAAATGGATATAATGGAAATAAAATTACAAAGTCCTTAGCTTCATGTCCTCCATCTATTCTTTTATTTTGCTGTTTAAAGACAGGTTTAAAAACATAAGAAAGAAGAAAAGAAATGTTCTGCTCCTTCAGATCACTGATACATCCAATGAAGTGGCAGTTGATATTCAAGGACTGTCAGCCTATCCATTATCTGGTTTCCATTCACAAACATTGCATTCACAGTTCTGCCTATTTTTTAATTCTCTTGCTGTGGACCTCTGATTTATATATATATATTTTTTTTCCCAATAGAATAAACACACTTATAGCAATGGGCAATTAGTAATTTTATTTATTTATTTAAAGAAGTCCCAAGTTTTCTGTATATTTTGTAAAGAAAATGGTGGTACTAAAAGCTCAGTGCTTGCGAATTTACATCTTTGTTTGAAATAAATAATTGAAAATTCATATTGTGACATGTAAGCACTCATGGAAGGCATAATTAAAGAAATGAGATATGTTTTCGTTCAGTAAACACTTTTTAGTGTTTTATGCCACTAATATTACTTAGACATTAAAAAAACAGCAAAATATTAGTTTCAAATTTTATTATTATTATTATTATTATTATTGTTGTTGTTGTTGTTGTTGTTATTTAACACTGAACAATGAAGAAGGTTAGAGCGTTTCAGATTTGCTCCCCAAACACTGACAGTGAAAGGAGTAAAAAGGCATCAGTGTTTCTGATTTGAGTTAATTTATGATACATTTCATTTCATCTTATGTATCGAACAGCCCTCATTTACACAGAGTTCTACACAAATCAAAAGCTGATTTTTCAAAATTTGGAGAATGAGGTAGAAAAGCCTGTTCTCTCAAATTCAGGTATGTAAATGTATGTTTTCTCTGTTTGATAAAGGTAACATTCTGAATGCAGCTACATGTTTCAGTACTGCCACTGCCTAGAATGTGGACTTGCAAATGGATGGGACAACATAGTCCAGTTAATATTTGTAGCATGCCACATCATATGTGACCACAAAAGTAACTTTGCAACATAGATTCTGGGTTTTGTGTATGTATTATACCATGTGTACATAATGCTTTCTCTCATCTTAAGAATTGTTTTGCAATATAGTGAGAACTTAAGCCTATTGAAAATTATAAAGTTTAGGTTTATCTTCCTTTTCTTAGAATGCATACAGATACATGCTAAGTAGTACTTTGCAGATATTTAACAAATATTAGAACCTTTCCTACTCTGATTTACAAATACTTGTATAAATTCCACAAAGCTTTTAAAAGGAAGAAATGGAGACATTCCATTTCCAGTAATATGTAGTTTAGATTATTATCTAGATGATGTTCAATATTTAGTTGTAATTGTTATTAATGTACTATACTTTCCTGACAAATTATTAAAGAAAAAAATGCAAAACTTAAGGGAAGAATACCAGAGCTATGCAACATTCTTTGCCTATCTCTCCTAGTTTGTAACATATCAGCAGGACACATGTTGCAATCTCTCATTTTTCTATGGTTAAATACGACCACATCACTAGATATCGGAGAAGTCTCACAGAATTGAAAGCTTGTCAATGAGACTTCCATCTAAAAGAAAAGTTGTAAGGAAGATCCAAGGAACTACAGGCTTGTCAGCCTGACCTTGGTGCCATGTAAGGGTATGGAGCAGATCATCTTGAGGGAGATCACACAACATGCGTGGGACAACCAGGGCATCAGGCCCAGCCAACATGGCTTCATGAAAGGCAGATCCTGCTTGACAAACCTGATCTCCTTCTATGATCAAGTGATCCACCTGGTCACTGGTGGATGAGAGAAGGCTGTTGTCATAGTCAATCTAGACTTCAGCAAAGCGTTTGACACTTTTTCCCACAGTCCTCCCACAGTATTCTCCTGGAGAAGCTGGCAGCCCGTGGCTTGGACAGGTAGTCTTTGAAGAACTGTCTGGATGGCCAGACCCAAAGAGTGGTAGTAATTAGAGTCACATCCAGCTGGTGACCGGTCATGAGTGATGCTCCCCAAGGGGTCGGTATTGGGGCCTGTCCTGTTCCCTATCTTTATGATTGGGATGAAGGCATAGAGTGCATCCTCAGTAAGTTTGCAGATTGCATCAAGTTGAAAAGACATGTAAATCTGCCTGGGGGCAGGAAGGCTCTATAAAGGGATTTGGACAGGCTAGATAGCTGGGCTGAGGCCAGTGGGATGAAGTTCAACAAGATCACTGCACTTTTGCCACAACAACTGCAGACAGTGTGACTGGAAGACTGTACAGTGAAAGTGGTCATGGGGGAATTGGTTGACACTCACTTGAACATGAGCCAGCAATGTGCCCAGGTGGCCAGAAGGCCAAAGGCATCCTGACTTGTATCAGAAATGCTGTTGCCAGCAGGATCAGGGAAGTGATCAACACTCTGTACTCAGTCCTAATGAGGCTGCATCTCAAGTTTGGACCCCCCACAAGAAAGGCATTGAAATGTCTCTGAACAAGTTCAGAGAAGGCCAACAAAGCTGGTCGAGGACCTGGAGCACAGATCCTATGAGGATTGGCTGAGGGAACTAGGATTGTTTTATCTGGGGAAGAGGATGCTCAGGCAAAACCTTACTGCTCTCTTCAGCTACCTGAAAAGAGGCTGTGAAAGGTGGAGGTCAGCATTTTCTCCCATGTAAGTAGCAATAGGACTGCAAAGAATGGCCTCAATTTGCACCAGGAAAGATTCAAGATGGATGTTAGGAAAAATTTAATCTCTGAAAGAGTGATCAGATGATGAAATGAGCTCCCCATGAAGATGATGCACACAGTTCATGGAGATATTAAATAAATATTTAGATGTTCTACTAAGGGACATGGTTTAGCAGGGTAATATTAATGGTAGGTGAATGGTTGGGCTGGACGATCTTGGAGAATCATAGCATTCCATGTTTCTATGAAAATACTCCTTTATTTTCAAATTTACATCCATGCATCATGGTAGAAATATTTCAGCAAATATACCAAATGAATCTTATAAAAGCAAGAACTGAAATTTGTTCATGGGATCACACTTGTTTACAAGGTATATTTGCATCAATGATTTGTAAAGTGCTTATTTCCTTAGCATTTTATTTTCCCTTAAATATTTTCAAAGAACAACTCTGAAGAGCTCAAGATTCCCCATCCCTACACCCTTCCTTTTTTTTCTTCTTTAATAACAGGAGGAAGGGTATGGAGAATACTAAATGGAGAAATAAAAGTTTCTCTACTGTTGAAATACCGCAGTGTTAGCTTTTTTTTTTTTTTTTAAATTAATATATTCTAATATAATGTCTCACTGTATAACCTCTCAATAAGGCTAAAGATGAAAGGCACATGACTTTATTATGACATTGGAGGACTGAAACAGAAAAAGAGGGTATAGATACAAGAAAAGGAAATCAAAAAGGAACTATAAAAGGATGAGTAAGAAAACAGGCCAAGAAACAGAAAATGAAAAAGCTATAAACAGACTCACTTAGAGAGATAAGGGACTGTATTTTTTTTTTTGTTTGTTTTTTGTTTGTTTTTTTGTTTGTTTTTGTTGAAGTAAGATAGCTTGATCAAAGTCATGGAGAGCTAAGGGTTAAGTGCTATACAAATACTTCACAAGAATGTTCTTTGAAGTCCTTTTAAGTACAAGATATTCAGTGTAAAAACACTTTCTTACTGTCACAGCCTCTTATACAGCAGGACTGAAAATGAGTTAAAATAATCCATTAAAATACATGTATACTTATTTTATCTTGGAGAGAACAGATGAAACTCTTAGCATACATATTAGTTTCAAGTGGTACGGGAAATTATGCATTTCAAAGAAAATGTCTACTAGTGAGAAAAAAAAAAGGAGAGAAAGAAAAGAACAAAAGATAAGGTCTTCCTTTTTATGCATAATAAGGAGTCATATCTGGAAGCATTGTTGTCACTGATATTAATCTTTTCATTAACTTATTTAGCATAAATTCATAATCTGGATGACATTTGAAGTAAGGTCTCCACTGTGAAATAATCAGTTCATTCTTCATCGCAAAACTATTTACTCTTGTTAAGTTAAAATGAATCACATTAGGAAAATCTGACTTCAGCTGTAAGTTAAGTGAGATCAGGGATACAACACTTGTAATCACTGGTTTTACAAGTGAGTGCCCTGTTTGCATTTGGTTCTGACTTGCAGCTCCTATCAGTGTCAAGTCTTTGTTAATAGATCCTTATCAACAGAATTCTTTAGAATATAACATTTCATTAGAAATAAAAAAACATCTGTCTTTATACACTTATTAGTGGCCTTATTGTGGATGTGCTCCTTCAAAATTAACGCCTCCTGTTGGCACATGACATCAGAGGTAGATGTTAGTGATATGGTAGTAGAGGCTGAACCTGCCCATTGATCTTCCATTGCATTTTACATACTCCATACAATTAATTTGAAATTTCAAATTTAATGTTTTCATGTTAACTGAAAATTGAGTTGCAAATACACTATTTTTTTTTTTTTTTTTCAGTCTTGAGTTCTCAAATTCCTTTATCAAAAAAAGAAATGGAGGCTACATATTTTTTGCTGTTCACAGGGCTCTGTTTACCCAGTGTAGCAAAATGCATAAAATTATTTGCCATAACTTGAATAAGCACTGCACTGTGCCCTCCTCTCATCCCAGTTTTAGTCAAGACAATGCTAATTATGCATTGATGTTTTGTTGTCTCTGAATGATGAATTCACACCTGGTACCTGGGCTGTTGGTGGGGAATAGCCACCATCACGATGGCACAGGTCAGAGGCAGGCTCATCCCCAGTATGATCTATCCCGGGTTTCATGAGGCCCCTAGTCCTCAGATAGTACATGACTGCTCTAGGCTATCTGAATACTTGTCACCTATTTTTGTGTAACTGAATTGTGTTCCTAGTCAATGCAGTCAGTGGAGCTGAGAGAGATTTATAGAATCATAGAATCGGTTGGATCACTGACATTCTCAGTTCACTCTTAGGCAGGTAAATAGAGACTAGTGGTATGAGTAGTTCTCTAGTCTTTGATGTCTGTATACACCTGAAAATCACTGACTGTAATGTAATTAATGTAATGTAATGGGATTAAAAACATCTAGATCATGGGAAAATTTCTGCAAATGGACATCTATGTTTACATTGTTATAACTAAAACTGAATAACTAAGTAGAAATAGAAAAGCATAATTTTTTTTCAAATTAAAATAATGATTTGAATAGCTTTGATGTTTGCAAAAAAAATGTAAAGAAAATGTATAGTACAGTGGCCCAGACCAGTTTCAGATAATTACC
>NW_024884253.1:15409285-15466794 GCF_019232065.1 Centrocercus urophasianus
GGAAGGAAGGAAGGAAGGAAGGAAGGAAGGAAGGAAAGAAGGAAGAAGTGAGAGGATTATTTCCCTTCTGCTTTTTAATAAACAATTTCTGGTCTGAAACTCTAGTAGCCTGGATGGAAAAGAAAGAAAGGTAAAGAGAATCTCAGAGGCTTACTTTAACACTTTGAGCAAAGTCATTTCAATCTGTGTTTGTCTGAAACTCCACAGTCAAAAAAGAGAAATTCAAGATATTAATAGATTATTTTCTACCCAGCTTCTGCACAGTATAAGACAATATTAGCATGAATATTCTTATGACTTTACATGCCAGTCTTTCTCTTCATCCTTTTATTGCCTATTCAGTAAGTAAAATCTTTACAATAGAAATAATCTCTTACTACGTATCTGCTGTCAGATAAGAAATTTAATGGACTCTGCCATGATATGCTACAAGAATATACTGCTGTGAGTAACCGTTCTTGAATATAGGTTACAATTTGCTGCTCACCTGTGTCTCACTGCAGTCTCACTAGTACCAAGTTTTAGTGAAAAAGAACACAGTTTTCCATCTACCTCTCATGCCTTTTCTTCCACACAGTACACATCCTTGCTGAGGTGCCACCTTATTACACCTGGTTTTCTGTTGAGGAGAGTGTAACAATATAAAAGTGAAGGACATTTGTGAAGATGAGCTACACTCCAGTGAACGCCATGATACAACAAGCTTGTTTTATGGGTCGTATTCCTGGGAGCAGGACCAAAGCTTGTGCTAGTTCTGCTTCCTCACTTGTATACCCAAGTTCCAGGTGATAACATCTCATTTTAACAAATGAATTGATCTCTTTTTGAGCTAGCTCAAATTTTCACAGCTGTTTATATTATGAGTCTGATTTGGTTTATTTCATAGATGCTTTTCTTACAAAGAAAGAATGATTTTTCTGGATGTATCTATCTAATACTGTGTCCTCCATTAATATGGCTCCCAATTGGGAGTTACCTTTCTTGCAGTTAGTCAAGTGATTGGATACAATGGAGTCAATCCATATGGTATTAAATGGCAAATGGAGACAAAACTGGGCAGAATATGGGTATTTAAGCTCAGGAGATGATTCAGATTACTTACTGTCCATGTCTTCCAGATTGTTGAGGATCAAAAATCTCAGTCCTTAAACCTCCTTTGGAATTCTTAAGTGTGTAGAGAATTTACTGCCTTACACGGAAAACCCACGAGGTCAACTGCATTTGTTGTATACAGACTGCAAGTAAGTACTGAATTGAGAAAAAGATTCAGTTTAAACTATTTATCCATTGAAAATAAATGTGTGTACATGCTCTTGAAACTTCTTACTACTTATGACTGATTCCACTAACAAGTGGCTCTAATTTTCTTTTGACTGTGATAAAAAGATTGGACAAGTTCTTACTCATACCCATAAGCCCTGTACTAAGTCATTCTTTAAACTCTAACTATAAATTGAAATATACAGAAAAGTTATAGCATAGAAGACTCCAAATGTGTGATCTGTTTTCCATTTAGCATTTGACTGTGCTTCTTGAACATCCCAATTACAGCTTCTGCTCGTGTATTTACTTCTGCTTCACTGTATTTCACTTACCTGCTAGGTATGATATTTATGTTCACTTTATTCAAAATTGTCTTCCTTTAATCCTGTACTTCATCATTTAAAAGCTCCTTTCTAGACTTAAAACAAATGGATTTACATTGTTTCTGAAAGACTTGACACAAAATATTTTGACTAATTTCTGCATGCTTTTTGTTTGTTTTTTCTGCCTAAAATATGAATATTTCCCAATCATTGTCAAGAGGCCTTATCATTGCCCATATCCCCTAATTAATCCAGCTTTATCTTTTGTCACTGTAATAAGCAACTGGTAGAAAGGAGAGGGAAAATAAGAGAGAAGCATTCACACTGCAGAAGAAGAGCAGGAGGTGTTGCAGGTGTGGAGTTGAAGTTCTCTGCAGCCTAGGAGAGGCCCATGATACAGGCTGTCCCCTGCAGCACATGGGCACCACACAGAGCAGCTCTCCATGAGAAACCATAGAGGAGCCCACAGAGCAGCAGTGGATGTAGCCTGAAAGAGCTGGAGCCTGTGGAGAGGAGGAAAAGGACTGGAGCATCTGTTGCTCATGGGGACCTGAGCTAGAGCAGTGCAGTCATGAAGGATGTACCCCATGATATGGACCCATATTGGAGTAGCTCCTGAGAAATTGTTATAGAATCATAGAATCACAGAATCATAGAATTGCTCAGAAAAAGCCTTCAAGATCATCAAGTCCAACTGCAATCTAACCATACTACTCTAACTCCTACAACCCTCCACTACATCATGTCACTCTGCACCACAACCAAATGGATTTTAAACACATCCAGGGATGGTGACTCAACCACCTCCTTTGGAAGCCTATTCCAGTGCTTAACCATCCTTTCTGTAGAGAAGTTTTTCCTGATATCCAATCTAAACTTACCCTGGCACAATTTGAGGCCATTTCCCCTTGTCCTGTCACCTGCCACCAGTGAGAAGAGACCAACCCCGCTCTTGCTGTAAGCACATTTCAGATATTTCAGAGCAATAAGGTCTCACCTTAGCCTCCTTTTCCCCAGAATAAACAGCCTCAGTTCCTTCAGCCACTCCTCGTAGGGCATATAATCCAAGCCCTTCACAAGCTGTGTTGACCTTCTTTGGACCTGCTCCAGCACCTCAATGTCCTTTCCGCATTAAGGTGCCCCTAGCAGAACACAATACTTGAGGTGGGGCCTCATCATTGCCGAATACAGGGGCAGGATGACTTCCCTAGTCCTGCTCACCACACCATTCTTGATACAAGCTAGGATGGTACTGGCCTTCTTGGCCACCTGGGCACATTGCCGGCTCATGTTCAGCTGATTGTCCATCAGTACACCAAGGTCCCTTTCTATCAGGCTGCTTTCCAGCCACTCCTCTCCAAGCTTATAGGGCTGGCTAGGGTTGTGGAAGGACTGCATCTCATGGGAGGAACACCATGCTGAAGCAGGGGCAGAGATTGTGAAGGACAGTCAGATGATACAGCATTATGAACCAATCAGAATCTTCATTCCTCATTCACCTGCATTGTGCAGGGGAAGGAAGTAGAATAATGTAGATGGAAAGAAGGTGATTTTCATTTTCTTTTAGTTCTAACTGCTCTAGTCTGTTAGTAGTTAGCAATAAATTATATTAATATCCTTTATGCTGAGTCTGTTTTGCTCATTACAGTAATTGGTGACTGATTTGCTTGTCCTTATCTGAACCAATGAGTTTTCATTTAAGCATATTTTCTCCCCCAGTTTCTCTGAGGAGGCTGAGTGAGAGAATGTTCTGATAGAGCTATCAGTGTGAAATGACCACATCACTCTAAAAAAATACAATTGAGCAATTTTTAGCTCATGCTTAATTTCAGTAACTTCTATAATTCTGATATAGAAACTGAATTCTTTTCTGAGCCTGTAACAGACTTATTCGTAACTTCTCATTCTGAGGGCTGCAGAAGCTTTGCTTGCAGGTAAAATACATAAGCCACTGTGAATGAAGTTTTCACTGAATCTTCCTGAAATGTCTTACTCCTTGTTTCTTGCAACAGAAGTGCAACAATCCACATAACACGCTCCCCACCCCAATCCTTTTTCTCCCCTAAATAATTAAATGAATAATCCAAATTTCTTTTTGTCTTTCCTGTGCTTTTTTGACTAGTGAGATGACAATTGTCTAGTGAAATGATAATTAGAATAGTCAAGAAGCCTGAACACTGAATTCTTCACAGCATCTCAGTTGAGTTAGTGTTAGGTTTCCTTATAAACGTTCATATGATGTTGTATTTTGGACTTCTGATGAAAATAGTGGTGATAACACCCCAGTGTTATCAGTTTGCAGATCAATGCTTTCACAGAAACAAATACTTTTCTTACTTTTCTACTGGGAACTTAGCCTAGGAACAGAGGGCATCCTTGTAACTCACAGTGGTTGAATCCGCATGATTATCATTGAGGAAAAAAAAGGAAAAGAAAAGGAAAAGAAAAGGAAAAGGAAAGGAAAAGAAAAGGAAAAGAAAAGGAAAAGAAAAGGAAAAAAAGAAGAGAAGAGAAGAAGAGAAGAGAAGAGAAGAGAAGAGAAGAGAAGAGAAGAGAAGAGAAGAGAAGAGAAGAGAAGAGAAGAGAAGAGAAGAGAAGATAAGAGAAGAGAAGAGAAGAGAAGAGAAGAGAAGAGAAGAGAAGAGAAGAGAAGAGAAGAGAAGAGAAGAGAAGAGAAGAGAAGAACAATAAAAAAAGAGGAATATCTTAGTGCCTTAGAGAAAGTGGGAATTGTCACTCAGTCCTGATGAGGCTGCACCTCAAGTACTGCATTCAGTTTTCCTCATTTTCCAGAAAGACATTGAAGCCCTGTAGTATGTTCAGAGAAAGACAATGAAGCTGGTGAGTGCTCACGAGCACAAGTCTTATGAGGATTGGCTGAGGGAACTAGGATTATTTAGTCTGAAGAAAAGGAGGCTCAGGGGGACTTTATTGCCCTCTACACCTACCTGAAGGGAGGTTGTGGTGAGGTGGGGGCCAGCCTTCTCTCACAACTAGTGATAGATCTAGAAGGAATGGCCTTAGATTGCTCCAGGGGAGATTCAGTTGGATGTTAGGAAAAACTTCTCCAACAGAGTGGTCAGGCACTGGAACAGGCTGCTCAGGAAGGTGGTGGAGTTACTGACCCTAGAGGTGTTAAAGAAACATACAGATGTTGTACTGAGGGACATGGTTTAGTGGGAAAGATTGCTGGTAGGTGGACAGTTGAATTGGATGATCTGAGAGGTATTTTCCAACTTCGGTGATTTTATGATTCTATGATTGATCCACTTCACAGGAAAGAAAATAGAGAAATGAGAGATGGTGCAATGGAACAGTGAAGTTCTCTGTTGATGAGCCCTAAATAACTAGCATTTTTTTTAATCAATTTTTAAATCTTATATTTCTATTCTCCACATCCTTATATTAAAACAGCTTTACATTTACAAAGCAAATAGTCAGTTTCAGTGGTTTGCCAACCTTACTTTGCAGTATTTCCTTGTGTTCAGGTGGAATTTTAGGTTTTAATTTTTTGTTATTATTATTTGTGCCCACTGTCTCTTGTTCTGTCTCTCTAGACTCTAGTTCTATCTTCTTTATAGACTTTTTTCAGGTATTTATGTAAGTTGATATACTTTCTAGGCTGAACATTCACAGAGCTGTCATCCTTCCCTCATATGACAGATGTTCCAATCTCTTCATGAACTTTTGCTGGACTGTATGTCTTCTTAGTACTGGGAAGCTCAACACTGGACCTAGTACTGTTGATATAGCATCTGTAATTTAACAAAGCTTCTTAAAAGCAAACATACTTAACATACTAAATTCTACATCTCAAATTCCTAGATTTATTACTTTTTCTTACCAACTTTATTTTTTTATTCCTTTCATGATTTTAAACAAATGGGTACAAATGATCAATATTTAATTCCGAATGTTTTTCTTTGGCTCTTATATTTAAGATTACATAAATTTGGCAGGAGTGACCTCCTTTTTTCCAGAACTTTCTGAATATTCTGAAATATCATAAGTGTCAAAGATTTTTTGTTAAGGGAATAATGGAAACATTATATCCTGCTGACATTCTTCATTTGTACTTTTAGTTTATTATTTAGTAGGTCATGTTTGTGTTCTATGCTTACTTAGATGTAGGTTTCTTAAAAAATATTGACTCTTTTCCTGTCTTCATGCATTACACTATTACACTACATTACATTCTATGATTCTATGATTCTACACCAAAATAGACAAATGAAAATCCTTGTTCTTAAATTACAAAGCCTGTAGTTTAATATGAGAGCCAGAAAGAGTGAAGTTGGAATGGTGCAATAAAAGCTTGAGAAAATAGGTTACCTTGTGCACAGATTGTTTTACACATGACAAAGTCCCTGTCTTCTGTCTGAAAATTCTGAAATACTACAAATAAGTCCAAGCAGAGCTTCTCCTGTACCTAATAAAAATGCATAAGGGACTGGGGAGGATCATACCATAATAAGTTGAACATTTTGAATAAAGGTAAATTATTCCCATTAAGGATATAAATTTTGTGGAAAAGCATATTTAATCTTGTATGCATGCTCTAAATAAAATAAGAAGAATATATAAATTTCAATATTGTGAAATCCTACTCTAACTCATACTGTAACACCTTTCCAATATCTGGAATATAGTAAAGGTTTTCCAATATCTGTCTTAATGACACTAAAACATCATCTTAGCTTTAAATGCTATCAAGGAAATAAACCAGAATGTTTAGCATCAGAGTTTTTAGTTCCTGTTTTTAGACAGTAATTTTAATATTTTTAATGCAGTCATAATGGGAAAATAAAGCAGATAATATTCTAGTCAAATTTCAGCTACTCCTAGTTTGAAACATCAAAATCATAAAATCATTAGCTTACAATTGCTATGTACTACACAGAAACCTGTCAGCCACAGCAGTCTTTGTAAGTAGTGTTTTCAATAACTGTAAAATGCTGCCATCTACCGGAAAATATTTTTTAAATATAAAGCTGGCATTGTGAATGCCCAAGAAAAATGAAAATTATATTACTTTCAAGTGAATAGGCTTTTGATACTGAAGTCATATTTCTCTCTTCTGTCTTTGAGATGGATAATTAAACACTTTGCAGAGGTGAAGTGATTTCTGATTGCAGAGCAGCAAAAAAAAATAACAAACTAAAGAAAAATCTACTTTCTATATAGACAGCTCATTATGACTTCCCATGAAATATTCAAGTTTAGCAAGAATCCAGGTATTGCAGAAGTCTTTGAAAATGACATTTAAAAAAATGACATAAGTAGGCTTAAGTGTGGACTTTTAAAATATTACTTCATACGCATAGTTATGCATTAAAATTATTCACCTTAATGTGTTACACCATTGTTTTCTTTCTCAGAAGGAAAAGGAGGTAATGTGGTGGAGATGCTTCTAATCAGAGAAGGAATGGTGTCATGCTGTCAGTTTGGGCTGTCAGTTTGATCTGTTTTATGAATGCATCCTTTCACTGATTTCCTGGAGCTGCTAAGGATTGCTTGGTTCTTTCATGTCATACTAAGGCTGTGTCAGCAGGGCAAAGAAATAATGTTTTATTCCATGCCATTACAGCCCTTGCATTGCTCTGGATTAAGAAGGCCTCTAGACATGCATATGTACATACAAAGTTAAAGGAAAAATAAATGAAACTTGTGCATTAGTATCCAAATAGTTTACAATTATTTGCTTTAAAATTGCAGTTATTACAAATATTTCATGTTTTCTTTTCCTAGAGCAATTAGACGCTTAATCCTGCATAGAATAAAAATTAAATTTAGAAATGTAATTTCTACAATTTTATTAATGTCCAGTGTGCATTGTTAATGACTTTAGGATGAATTTTGTGTTAGATTTTCACTAGACTGTAAGATGGCACGTTCAACTACTTCATACAGTGTCAATTAGTTATCAAATGACAATCAAGATTTAGCAGTGAAGTTATATTTTCTGAAGCATTATGGATCATGAAACAGAAGAACAGCAAAACTGAATTTCAAAATGAAACTGACTGTTTAACCAGTCCATTTGTACATGATTAATATACAAGGAAATGTCTAACTATACGTTGTATTTAGATTTTATATAAGGAGTTGACCAACTTGGGAAAATCCTCAGTGCTCCTATCTTAAATTTCCATATTATTGTTCTGATACTAAAAATCTAGGGGCTATACTTGCTTGATGTGGAAGTGTCCTTATGTATTGTTTAGGTTAGGATTTGACCATCTTTATTTTGAGATCCTGTTACATTATGTTACACAGAGATCATGAAATAGGTAGCAAAACTGATTTTATTACTTGATTGAAGAACAGATGTTGTTGTTTTAAGCTTAAGCAAATTAAATACTAAGAATTTAATTCCCTCCTTTGAAAGAACTGCGAGGCTGTGCTCTCTCCCCCTTTCTCCAGATTCCTTCTTTTTCAAAGT
Organism: Centrocercus urophasianus; assembly: GCF_019232065.1. Classification (NCBI taxonomy): domain Eukaryota; kingdom Metazoa; phylum Chordata; class Aves; order Galliformes; family Phasianidae; genus Centrocercus; species Centrocercus urophasianus. The sequence goes on from NW_024884253.1 coordinate 15,417,314, forward strand.
TGTTGAACCCAAGACCTAACTCAGGCAGAAAAAGAAATGCCCAAGGCCTTCCTCAGAGCTGGTAAATGTTAGAGACCACAATACTGCCTCAAACTTGCTGCTCCAAGAACTGGTAGCAGACGTTGTTCAACAGCTAAAGGCCAATAGAGTGCACGCCAAAACTAAAACTGTGAGTCAATCATCTTACTCCATAAATAGCGAGTAGCCTAAGAGCCCCTTGAGCTCTCTTGCACAGCAGTTGGCTGCACAATAGGATCTTCACCTTGAGCAGGGAGCAGGTCTGGACTCGGACACTTAGACTCCTCTGAGAAAGAGTTTAAAAAGCAAGAGTCCACTCTGAACCTTGTGATTCAACAGGAGGGTCACCTGGATGAGTTATCAATATTATCACTGATATTTTTAAAATTTGTAAGGCTCTAGAAAGGGGGAATTTATACACAGATAAAAAAACCTAACAAAATGAAACAAAAAAATCTTTGGGGGAAAAAAAGGGGAACTGTTCCGAAGTCATAACATATTATTATTATTATTATTATTATTATTATTATTATTATTATTCTAAAAAAGGGGAACGTGAAAATTGAGAGGTAGTAAAAAATGTATTTGCATTTCAGATTTTCATTCGATTTATGCCAGTTAACTTTATGTCAGTCTATTTTATAATTCTGAAAAAGGTGATCAGCAAAATACCTCTGCAGCAGACAGCAGTCAGACTCCTATGGGTTTAAAGACAAGCTTGTAAGCTGTTGAAAATATTATAGGAGCTAATTTGCTCTTGTTACATAATATGTCTTAGAGTACTTATGAGTTAACGTACATTATTAATGTAAATAATGTCCACCCATACATAAAATAGAACTAGTGTAAGATAATGCATAATTTAATTAATTTTTTAAAAAAGCCCTAAAGTTAAAATACACGGTCAGAAGAATAAAACAGTTGCTAGACTTTTCTTTTAATAAGTGGGAGTTTTCACACATTTAAGGACAGGAAAGTAGAGCCTCAAATAGATATGCATGTGCATGGAAAATGTGAAGAAATTGTGAAGTGCTGAATAAAATGTGAGAAAGGGACAGTATTTTCTATAATGGGGCTGCAGCCTTGAACTTTGTATGTGTGATTCTCTCACCACCTGGTCATAGAAATTTCTTCTGGAGAAATCTTATGCAGTCAAATCTAAGAATGAACAGAAAGTAGCAAACATGAAGCACAGAGGCAACTGAGAAAACTTTTTTGGAGGAGAGAAGTTTGCAAAAAATGCTTCACAAGACTGCAAACCACAGAGAGGCAAAGCTGTCAGGCTCTCAGCTTCCCTGCTGACACTGAGTATGCTAGCATAACTGCCTTAATATTTAAAACTCTCATCTTTTCTGGCTATTGATTTGGATAATATCTCATGCAACACGGATATATTCTGTAAAAGCCTGACAAAGTGGTTTGCATACCATATGGATAATGTAGCACACTTGTTGCTAACACTGGCACTGGTGACTAAGAGAGACTGATAAGAGCTGTTAGAGAGAAAGAAGAATTATTATCCCAAAATAATGGGATTCTTTTTTTTCCTCACTGGAGTCCTGTTACTCAGCCTTGACAGAATTAGCTTCACAGAAGGAACCTTGAATGTACAAGGTTGGTATTCTAAGACATTTTACAGACATTTTTTCTAGGTATCTCTTTGTGGTAAGACTTAAGATGCAGGGAAAATAAACAAACAAACAAAATCACATCAAGTTTATTGTTCTCTGCTGTTCTTCCTCTTTTAGCTCCTTTAGTCACCAGCATGGTAAGCACCACAGGTGTATGTTTTCCTTTGTACACCAAATAAGACAGCAGAAAACTGTAACCATGTGAATGCATTCTCTTTTAAAGAAATAATTTTCACAAACCCATGCATATTCTTGTTAATTCTGTCATTCTAGATTAATTTATTTATTTATGTGGGGTGGGGGAGGGGGATGCAAAGCATTTTTTCTTTTCCTGAACAGTGACTATTCTCCTCTACACTGATTTAGTCTTGCTGAATATCTCTTGAAGCCCAGATAAGTCAGCATATATATATATTTTCATAAGCTATATTCAGTCTTCTCAGAATTATCATATTTTGTTACTGAGAATTAGTGGATTTAGCTAATGCATGACCTGCACATATGACAATTCAGGAAGCAGACAAAGTGTTAAACATTGAAAAATTTTGTGTAAAACGTTATTCCAGTATTTTTATATACAATACTTTCCTTAAACAAACATTTCCTCAGGAAAAAAAAAAAAAAAAAAAAAAAAATCCACATTAAACTAAAACCATGAGCGATAACCATTGGTGACCTAGAAAGAACATAATACGGTGGTTGAGTAGTTTAAATCACAAAGTGGAGTGGATTGGAATAGATCTTAAAGACTGTTTAGTCCAACCTCTCTGCTCTAGTTGACAATATTTTCCACTATATCAGATTGCCCAGGGACCCATCCAACCAAGCCTTGAACACCTCCAGGGATGTGGCATTTACAGCTTCTCTGGACAGTCTGTTTCTGTTCCTCACCACCTCATCTCTTCCTTATCTAATCCAAATCATCTACCCTATTTTAGTTTAAAATCATAATTCTTTTTCCTAACAGTACTCTCCTTAATAAAAAGTCTTTATTTTCCTCATAAGCTCCTTTATGTCCTGAAAAACTGCAAAAAGATCTCCCCACAGCTTTTTCTTCTCTAAGCTAAACAAACCCAACTCTCAGTTTCTTTTCATAGAAGAGGTCCTCTGATCAACTCTGTGGCCCTATTCCAAACTCCATCCAACACCTCCATGTTTTTCTTATGCTGGGGGCCCTAGAGATGAATGCAATACTTCAGGTGGGGCCTCATCAGAGCACGGTAGAGGACATTCACTTCCCTTGCCCCTATGCAAATCAGGATTGACAGACTTTAAGGGCTGCAAGGGGACATTGCTAGCTCCCGTTGCATGTTTCATCCACCAGTATCTCCAAATCCTTCTCCACAGGGCTGCTCTCAAATCATTCTCTGCCCAGTCTGTATTGATATTGGGAATTACCCTAACCTTCCACTTGGACTTACTGGCCTTCATAACGTTCACATGGGCCCACTTGACATGAGTGTAATCCCTCCCCTATGACAGATCAAATGCAATTTCAAAGAATGTAGTTGAATGAAATAAACATTGCCAAAGGACTTATAATCATGACATATTGTGTGTCATGATAAAAATAATCCAACTTTCTTTGCAGTTTGAAAATGTCAAATCAGTATTTTCAATCTTCCAGCTATTGGAATGATTTGAAGGTATTTTCTGTGCAAATATTGAAATAATTATTGTTCTCATTTAATATTTTCATTAATTATATGGAGAAGAGCAATACAGTAAATACTAATTCATTAATATATAATAAATTGGGGCATATTATACTAGATTGTAAAAGTATGATACAAAAAATAGTAATTTATTGGAAACAAGAAAATGAGTTGACAAATGAAAAAATTAAGCAGTGGAAGATGGTGAAAAAATAAAGAAATATCATTTTTATATATTTCTAATATTTCTATATTTTCTAACAGTTACGAGTTTCAAAAACAGCCTAAAAATAGTGACAAATAGTGAACAAGATTAATCAGATATTTCAGATTAGTCATGGGATTACTGAATGGTTTGATAAAAATGATAAACTCCCTTTTCAACATTTATGAATGTGGCTGACAATTTTTGTGTTACTGCCAGTAGAATCAAATACGCACAGTAAAAAAAAAAACAGCGTAGAGTTTGAGATTACTAGAGATTAAAGTGACAAAATAAATACAATGCAATTAAAATGTTTAATCTGATTGTTATTTTTACTGTTTATCCTACCTTTCTTTGAATTGAAAATGTATTTAAAACTCTGGTTTTAGTGAACTAATGAAACAGTGTTAAAGTCCAGAGGAGAAAATAGCGGCATTAAACAAAGCAGTGGTGTAAAAAATTATTAATGCTTCAAAAATATTATCTAATTTAGGTATGATGTGATAACGGTATTAGAAGGGGTAGTCCAAAACAGCATCCTTAAATTAAACTTCAAGCACAAGGGAACATTTATTTGGATTATATTTGTTATCAGGAAGGCTAATGCTTAAATATCTATTGCTTGTATGAGGCCAGAGTAAAAATACTGCAAGACATGTTCACAGTTCATCTTCAAGGTGAATGTTCAAGATCACTTGGGCTGCCTGTAGTCAAGAGCAAATTATTTTTGAACAATATTCCTCATTTTTTATATGCCAGTTAAGTGATGAAGTAAGTTTTCACTATCACTAACTCTTCCTGACACATAGCTGCTTTAAATCAAACTAATCTATTACTGCCTGACTTAAACATGCTGTGAAACACTTTTTTATTCTCATGGCAAAGCTGGGAGTTCATTTTGGAAGCCAAAATTATGCGAGTGTGAATTTGTGCATTTTGATGCCATTTATTCAGAACCTGTTCTGTTGTGTTCATGTATATTTACATATTTATCATCTCAACAAAACTTAAAAGCAAACAAACATATTTTAGTCAATTTATTGAACAAATTTCTGAATCCTGTAAATGTATCACCTGCAGAAGGATGTCTGCAGGAAAAGTTTTATGGACCAGTGAACACAGGTAAACTCTGCTGTTTACCTATACCTTCTTACATTTGTCTCCCTCTGTTGAAAAGATGAAATGCAATATATCAAGTAACTTGAAATTAAATCAGTGTCAGTGAAATTACCTTCCTGGGTACAGAGGTATATTCTGTAAGAGCCATATAATTGATCTTTTGATCAGATAAGATTATACTCTTATCACTTTAACTAGACAGACAGATTATGCTTTAGCTGACTGTAAACCAGAAATTAGCTTATATTTCATGAAGTTAATGTTCAAGCTTCAAAGTAAAGAGCTTCTCATTCCTCAGAAAATAAGATTTTAGTAAGTCTTTCTTTCTCATTTTTATTAATACAACTAATTTTCACATTTTTTTTCCCAGTGAGACAACTGGCTATTTTGATTAAGGCCAAGATGGGTCTTAGTGTTCCACTTAATTGAATAGAAAAAGTTGCTACTTAAACTCTTCTGTACTTTTGTGGACTCTAGTTACCTGCTCATTATAGATTCATTTTCTTTTAGAAACTAAAGAAACATAACCTAACAAAGGGCTTGATATACTAATGGCATAAATAAACCATATAGCTTTCTATTTTTACATCACAAATTGCATTGCATGCCTTCCATGCAGATGGTAAAATATGTATATTTTACTCTAACTCCACAGTTTAAAAAAATTGCTATTTATTTGATGTAACTGAAAATAGGAAAGATTTCTAAAAAAAACTATTAACAAAACCTGAAAACTAAACTGAATATATTCAGCATTCAAAAATGAAACGCGTACTATTCATAGAAATATAGAATCATAGATTGCCAATTGAAAAGGATGCAGAAGTATCATATAATAATAGAATTGCTCAGGTTGGAAAAGACCTTCAAGATCATCAGGTTAAACCACAATCTAGCCGTACTAACCTAACAAACAACCCTCCACTAAATCGTGTCCCTGAGCACCACATCCAAATGGTTTTTAAACACATTCATGGATGGCCACTCCACCACCTCCTCAGGATCAGCCACCTCCTCAGGATCAACCACCTCGGGCTAACTGAGTCCAACTCCTGGCTCCACATAGGTCCATCCAAGTATTGAGCTATATTTGAGAGAGCATTGTCTCAACATTTCTTGAAGTTTAGCAGAATTGGTGCTGTGACCACTTCTTTGGGAGCCTGTTCCAGTGCCCAACCACACTCTAGGCGAAGAACCTTCTCCTAATATATAATATGAATACCTTCTGATGCAGTTCCTTGCCATTTCCTTAGGTCTCATTGCAGGTCACCAGAGAGAAGAGATCAGCACATGCCTCTCCACTCCGCTTGTGAGGAAGTTGCAGGCTGTCATTAGGCCTCCCTTCAGTCTCCTCTTTTTTGGGCTGTACAAATCAAGTGATTTCAGCCACTTGTCTTGCCCTCTAGACTCTTCATCATATTTGTAGCCTCCTTTGGATGTTCTCAAATAGTATTATGTGCTTTTTATGTTGTGGCGCCCAACTTCACGCAGTACTTAACGTGAGGCCATACCAGCACAGAATGAGGCAATCCCTTCCCTTGACCAGATTAGCAATACTATGCCTGATGCATCCCATGGTATAGTTGGCTCTTATGGCTGCTAGAGTACACTGCTAACTCATATTCAACCTGATGTCAAACAGAATGTACAAATCCTCTTCTTCTGGGCTGCTCTCCAGTCGCTTGTCTCCCAGTCTGTAATTACATCCACTCCCTGTCCCTGGTGCAGATCTGGCACTTGCTCAGTTTTGAGCAATGGGTTATGAGACTTTCATGGTTATCCAGCCCTCTCTAATTCATTAAGATCTCTCTGCAAGAGAACATGTCTACATCTGAGGAAGTTGACAGCTTCTCCTACCTTATTGTCCTTTACAAACTTTGTATACACTCCAGGCCTATAAGTAATTTATACAAACATTAGTAAGAACTGACTCTAAAATGGAACTGCATGGAACCCCACACGTAACAGGCCACCACACTGATGGAATTCCATTTACTCTAATCCATGGGTGTTTAACTTTTTGGTTTTCCTGGGCTGCATTGTGTGAAAACAGATTGTCTTGGGCTGCAGATAGAAAATGTAATATAGTTAATGCATATAACAACAACATTTCTTTTATAAATATATTCAGATTTTTAATTAAAATATATTAAAAAAAAAAAAAAAAGTGAGTAAAAAAACTTAATGCTAGTCATATATTTGACCTTGTTTTTTGTGAAAGTAATGCCTCAGTCTGGTTCTATGGAAGTAGTTGCTACTAGTTACTTTTCAAGGTCTTCATCAAAGATTTTTGATGAAAATTTACTATTCCTGTACTTCATCCTTGAAAATAGTCATTCACAAATGTATGTACTGCCAAAAACAAGCATAGAATCATTATTAGTGGAAAAGACCTCTAAGATCTAGTTCAACTGTCTACCTATCACCAATATTGCCCACTTAGGAACCATGTTCCTAAGTGTCACGTCCACACATTTCATGAATATCTCCAGGGTGATGACTCAATCACCTACCTGGGCAGCTTGCTCATGTGCCTGACCATTCATTCCCTCAGAGAAGGAGTTTTTCCCAGTATCCAACCCAAACTTTCCCTGGCTGAACTTGAAGTCATTCCTTCTTGTCCTATCACTAGCTATACAGGTGAAGAGGCATGATGACACAAATAAAACTTGACTGTGAAGCAAGAGATATCTTATTTGGTAAGACAAGTCTTATAAAAGTTTAGTAAAGAAACATGATCAAGTTTTTGAATTGAATATCTGATTGCAACTCTATATATCCTATTTGAAAATTTGCGGGTGATGTATTTATTTTGACTGAATGTTGAGTTGCAAAATAGAGATGATTTTTTCAGCAATCTTGAAAACTTTTCTCAAATTCCTTTATAAAATGGAAAGTAAAGCTGTATATTTTTTATCGTTCATGGTACTGTGTTTAGGCAAAGTATAAAAACACATAAAATAGGTTGTCATAACTTGAGTTAGCAATGCACTACACTCTCCTCTTCTCCTGGTTTCAGACAAGACAGTGCCAATTTCACACTGATGTTTGGTTGTTTTTTTACTGATGGCTGTGTGCCCAGGGCTGGGCTTGGCTGCTCAGAGGGAAAGAGCTGCCACCATGATGGTGCAGGACAAGGGATGGGCCACAGTACAGGCTGCACCAGGCTGCATGTAGTATACAGGCTGCAGATTGGACATGTCTTCTCTAGCCCTTTTAGCCTAACTCATCAGCAAATAATGTGATGTATCTGTTTATCTGTGTGCTGGACATTTTCTGTAAAAGGATACTGTGAGAAACAGTATGAAATGCTTTGCTGAAATCCAAAAATATTGCAAGTGATTTCCCTTGGTCAGCCAGGTGGGTAACATTTTCATAAAAGAAGATTAAGTTCATTAAACAGCACTTTCATCTTGTGTCAATGGTACGGGCTGGTTCGGCCCAGTTCCGTGACTAGCGGGGCAGAGGGATCTGTGGATCCGCACCTCCAGAAAAGGGAAACAGGGGACCCCAGAATAATTGAAAACAGCGGCAACGATCTGAGGTGAAACAAACTAATTTACTAAATATGGTATCAGCAGAATATGAGAGAGAGAGTGTGTGTCTGAAAGGTGGACAGTCCTCACCACAGCACTGAGGTGAGAAGTTCCCTGAAGATCCCTCAAAGCAAGAACAATTTTGTTGACTTAAACTATTGTATTGATTTGCATGTGGAATGAATGATAGAATAAAATGACAAACTTTTTAGATGAATTCTAACTATTTATTAATCTTCAGAATTCAGTAGGTTAAAAATCACAATATGCAATGCTCTTGAAATGCAAATTTTCAGTTCACAGTATGGTGAAAAACTGCAAGGCATTTACAGAACTTTACTTGAACAGTTTTTAGGTGGTAAATGTTCCTTTCTACTCATCTTGTGTGACAAACGATCATAAACCATATGAGCTATCAAAGGTGAGGTTCTTTCCTGCTGATCAGCTATGTAAACATCATCTACTTTATCATGTGACATAGATTTGTAAAATACTATGTTTGAACTTCTAAGTAGATAAATGTTCTCAAGGTGGAACTTCTACATTATTAATGCATAGCTTCACAAATTAGTGAAAGTGAATCTTTCTTTTGTAAAAAACAAAATAAAACAAAACTTGCCTAGAAGTAAGAAGTACAGACGTTTCTATGAACAATTAAATGCATTTTAAATGCCTCTTTTTCTCATTTGAAACTACAGTTTGCAGTTCTATCACAGTATATTTTAGAAAAGACAATTCACTTAGCAGATGTTCTGTGCTAAATCTGTTGGAACAAGGTTAACATTTCATAAACACCTAAAGGTATCTAATAAGCCAAGCATTTGAAACAACAGCAAATAAACACATATCTGATTAAATGCTGCAGGGACACCTAAGTAAGATTTTCAGTATGTGCAATTCCAACCACCAAAAAACAGTGAAAATGTAGATATTCTGATGAACAGAAATTATGCATTAGAGACTTTCTACACTGTTTTCTTACAAATTGAAATTAATGGTTTTGGATGACTGTTGTTACATACCCATCTGACAAATGTAAGACTTACGAGGTAAATCACAGAAATTAAACCTTCAGTATGTCAAAACCATCACCAACAAAAATCTAATGACAACATAAGCATTATTTTATCTCAAGGGCATAGTATCATTGCTGTGGTTTTACAGAGAAATAGATACTTCACTTCTGCGTCACTGGGTTAGCAAAGTTCTCTGCTAAACTGTATTTTTGGTTTATTTGCTGGTGTAATAGAGTTATAAAAAGACAATTATAGGACCAATTATTTGTGTGTTCATTAATTTACACTTAAAACCATTAGGTTGTGATTTTTTTTTTCATGATGTCAACTGAAAGAAAACAACCTCACACCAGAAAACAAACAAACAAACAAACAACAAAAAAAACCCACAGTAACAGATTGCTCTACTGCTACCAGTATTACTACACTGGAGGTTGTGTAGCCTTTCACCTAGAATACAAAGTAATTTCACTTATACTTAAAATGTACTTAAATGAGAATTTCTACTTGGTAAATTTGAAATTATTTTCCTGCTTCCCTCCACTTCAAGGAGATGTACTATGGCACAGGGCAGTCAGCTAGTATGCATTGTAGTTCCTACTTGCTGTAACCCAGCGACTCAGTATCTTCATAAGAAATATGTTTCTTGGCACAGAATATTCAGATAAGTTTGGAGAGATTATCTAAACATTTAAATATTTATGTAAATCTCATTCAAAATTCAATACCTTTTGAAATCCCTAAGAAATAAATGTTTTATCCTTTAATTTTCCTTGAAAGAAGTGTCGCAATATAATATTGCAAAGTATCAACTCTAAGATTCCTTCTTCTGTACCAGTAAACACGAGTGCTGTACTGATTAATTTCACTGCTATGCATAGCTCCATTTTTAGATAGCATTATTGTTCTGAGATAAATGCAGATAAAGCATAATTGTCAGTGGAGAAGAATCAGTAAAATGTTTCTGTCTTCTTTCAGATAAAAAAACCAATAACACATTAGAAATCTTTCTTAATGATATTTCTGAGAACATAGTCTCACAGTTACTAGATCATAATAGAATGTAGTTCTAACCAACATCATTAATATAGCTTAGTACCATCAGAGAATCAGAAAAAGTAAAAACATAAAGAATTGCATGAAGTGTCTCCAATTTATTCAAGGAAAAGGATAATTTATATATCAGACCATGGGCCAGTTCTAAAAAATGTTCAGTCCAAGCAGATATTAAGTAGGGCTGTTTAAAATACAAATTTAATTTTCTGGAAAACATTTACATGTCTGAAATATTAAACTGAAAAAAAACACTATTTTCATAGAAAATAAATGGGAGTGTTTCATCTTATGAAAAATGTCACTATAGGTCTATCTGCAACTAGGAAAATGTATATTTAAAAGACATCTCTACCACATATGCCTTTCCACTATTTTTGGAGAGCAAGGCTTATTCAGCTTCTGTTGAAAATGTCACAACAGTCAGTGTGACTTTTATATGTAGACTTACAAGATTTTTCTCCATATCAGATATCTTCAGACCTTCGGAATAGAGGATTTTTTAAGTTTGGTAAGAATTCACTACATTAAAGGATACTAGTTAGATCTGCTATCAAATTCCACATCTTCTCTTCACAGAGGATTTTATTCAAACTAAGCCTGGAAAGAGTTGTTTGGTGAAGACTATTCATTAGGTCCAAAATGAAGAACTCAGGATGTGTGTATGAACAAGTTAATTTCCTCAGACATCATCAATTTTCATTTACAGAGAAATTATTTCTTACATGTTATTAAGAAAATTAACACAAACTTTTAGGATATGTAATGTAAATCACACCAACATGAGTAGTCAATTTTTAGGTTCAGCACAGTGTATAGCAGCCATTGTGCCACAAGGAATGTAAGTATGTAAATAATGGGTTTATCAAATGAGCTGTTGGGAAGAAATATTGGTATTAGTTACTCTACAAGGAACTTTTTTATACTGATAGGTTATTTAAGTATATAGATTACATATAAATATATATATGCTATATATATAAGCAAGTATATCTATAGTATATCTAAATATACTATAAAGTATATCTATAAAGACAAAATTAGCTTGTTAATAGAAAATGATTCTACCAAGTAATTGAAGAAGATTATATTTACCAAAACAACATCTAATTTTGAAAAGGAGACTCAAAATTGCTTCTATTTGAAATAGCCAAATTATTTTAGGAGAATACTAATGTTCAAACTACGAACAGTGAAGCCATTAATGGATCTTAGTAGTCTCTAGGGAATTAAATTTTGTTTTAAGACAGGTGTGGACTGAATTCTGTGGACTGCAGGTCTCCATGTGTACAGTAGATAAATTAAGGTCCTTAACGGAGGTTTACAGACTGTATCCAACATGTTTAACATACCAAATCTTTTTACTGGTTCCAATCTTCATAATGATATTTAAAGACTGCAAATGAATCTGAATAAAACTAAAATATGTAAAAAATAGTAAACTAAGTAAATTGATGTTACAAAGTTTTATGGAAGAAGTTTTGATGTTCTGAGACTTACAAATTAGGATGTGCATACTAAAAATATATACCACAATAGAACATAAATGAAAATGATAAACAGATAACAGATTCTTTTCCTCTTTTTTTTTTTTTTTTTCCATATGCCTGTACAATCTTGATGTTATTCTAATGATTATAGGTTTCTCAGTACATTAATCTTGTCTATTCTGCTTAACTGTAACACTTATAGACACCTAGATGTACGTGAGGTTGTATGTGAAAATAAGGCATATTTTCTGCATCTGTCTATGTAATAAGAAAACAGCATATGAGATTGATTATCTATCTTTATTTCACTGCTAATACTCAGAATTATAAGTTTAGCTTATAATTTTTTTTCTCATTTTATTACATTAGCAAGAAGAGAGGCTCATGAAAATTTATATATTCCAACATACACAAGCCAAGTCACAAACAAGTTCACTGCTAATTGTTTGACTCTACATATGCTATATATACAAATTGGTTGTGTACTCTTGGAAGGAAAATTTAAAAGACTGACATGTAATTGTCTTACTAGTCAATAGTTTCCTGAAGATAGCCTGCAGTTCAAAAAAGAAAAAACATAAGTTCAGGCAACAGTGACCAAAAGTGATAATGTATTTGTGCTTGCCACCTTTAACTTTTACTGACTTTTGATGAAACTACTTAATTAGATTTCTCTGTCTGTTAACTATAGAAATCCTAAGATATTACATAGGAGAATGGATATCTGCACAAATCAAATTCCATGTGTATTCATTCCAGAAATTTCTGAATAATGAAACTAAATAGGGAAGTGAAACTTTAAAATAAAGAAGCCCAGTAGGCACTGCTGAAGATAACAGCAGTCATCGTGAGCTTGTTAAACAGTTGTAACAGATATGCTATGGTACAGTATGATTATATATTTTTTCTTCTCACAGTGGACAGTGATGTGCCAGAACATTTACAAGACACTGACAGAGGGAAATGAAACTTAATTTTGATTATGCTGTATCTCATCTGAAATCAAATAGCTGCAAATATCTGTAAGTTCTTTACCTTTCTAGGGATCATACTGATTTTGGTAATGCTTAAAGTTAGTCTGATAGGAGACTGAGCAAACATAGTAACAGATGCTTTTTTAAATAAATCATTACAGTGACCACACATGAATTCTATAGAAACAGCACTTTTGTGAGAGCAGCTATTACCTTCTCTGTAGTCACTTCAGCTTCTGTGAAGTGCCTGGAACTATTTCTATCTTTCTATGACATGGTAATTTAAAATATATTTTATGCTTCTTATACATGTCTTACCAAAATAGTAGGAATCTCATAAATATATTTACTCAGCTTTTGTATGCAAATAACTGAGTTAGTTTTCAGGTACTTTGCTCAAGCACCATGTCAGTGCAGCAGGAGTTCCTGGGTTCCCAGGACCTTTTTTTTGCTGCTTGGAGTTCTGTGCTTCCATATTTAGACCAATAGCAGCACCTGTCTCATTTACAACTGGTTCAGTACATGGTATCTGCAGTCATTTCACAATTTCAGTGTAGACAATACTCTGAGAGATGTTTCTTTCATTTAGGCAGGATATAATGTAAGCTGAATTCAAATATTCACAATCACCTATTCTGTCAGCAATAGGGCAAGGTAGTTCTAGGAAGCAATTTATTAAAGCCTTAGGGAAAGAAAACAAACAAAAAGAAGACATTAGGCAAGCTAAAATTCGAGAAACCTATTTATGTGGCCCAGCCTTATGGAACACAACTGTCCTGTGGGGATTGTGAAATATTCTTCACATGCTTATTCACGTTTGGTTATAATGGCTTTCAGGAGAAATTCCTTCATTAACGCTGTAAGAGATTATTCTTTTATGCCATTGCCTCAAAGTTTGCTGAGGAACAAGTCTAAACAAGTCCTTGACCAGGGCTGAGAAATCCTTTGTCTGGAGAACGCTGATGGACAAGTCCTAGGCAAGGGTTGTGAAATCCTTTGTCTGAGGGACACGGATGGACAAGGCCAGTGGCAGTGAGAGAGAGAGGTGAACTGCAGATTAATGGCCACGCTGCCAGAAGAAGGATAAAAAGGGGACCTACAACCATGAGGTTAGGTTTTCTGGCAACAGATTCCTCATGAGAGGTTTTTTGGACATGGGAAGATTCATGTCCTGCTCCTCTCCCTCCTGGACCTACTCTCTCGCTGCACCTTCTTGCAGCCTAAGGCCAGCCATGTTGCTGCTCTCCCCTGAAAAGTTTCTGACAACAGATTCCTCATGATGTGATGCCTGCATGCTGAAGAAGAAGAACAAAGGTGTCTGCCATCAGATCCCTCAATACAGAATTCCTGATGCTGATGGACTTTCCTGAGCCTGCTACCTGAGTCCTGATGCTGCCTCCCAAACTTACCCTGTGACTTCTTCCTGCTACATGCTTGCTGCTCTCTCCCTGTGCTTTTGCCTCAGACCTTCGAAACGTCGCGCAGCAGGACCGCTGCTGGATCCTGGTGGTGACTATCCTGGCTTTATACAATTCTTGCCTCTTTCCTATCTTTTCTATCGCTTGCCTTCCCTTCTCCATCACCCTGATTAAGATTTCTAATAAGCTGATCGGACCAACATTTGAACTGTTGTTTCTTAATTTCACATCAGGTATACAGATATCAAGGAACCTCCTCTCCCTCCTATAAGTTGGAGCGAGACAAATGTCTGAGGCCTCTTTACTAAAAAGCAAATTACCATCTGAAAAAAAGGGATTAAGAGATACACTTTGAAACGCTATGTGGCTAAAGCCCAGACATCTCACGTGGTATATATACTTTTTGTAATATAATTTTAAATGGAAGTAGAGCTGAAGGAAAATGTTCATCTCTTGCGCTTATTAGTATGCTTTTCTTTGCTATGCAAAACACTTTATACATACATTTATATTATATTATATTATATATATATATAATATATTTGTATTATATTATATATACATTATAAAAATTTATATATAACAATTGCCCTAAAAAAAGGTATGTATTTAAGTGGTATGATACATAGAAAAAATAAAGATAAATATACTTATTCGGAACTCAGTTGTATATTTTCACGATCTTATCTTCAGCTGTCTCTGAGATATTGAAAGGGAACATTATTAGTTTTTGATAATACAGAGATCACCACTTATACTTGTTATTTTGTAAATCTTGTTGAACTGAAGACCACATTTTTAACAGTCTTGCATATGTAAAATTGGAAAGCTATATTGCTGACAAAGCATGAGAAAAGTAGTTTTATTTTTGATCTTTACATTTTACGATTTTACATCTTTGGAGCTGTTTGCCTTTGGAAGATAGTTCTCAGGACTGTTTACTGGCGGAAGAACTAGCCTGTGACCAAATAACTCCTGTTTGCTATGGGAGGCCGGGGGATGATACCATTGTATCCTGCAAAGGCAAGATGCAAGTTGGTGCCTCCCTGCTTCCTCTTATCTGCTGGCAAGGCCAGGAAGATAAGAACAAAGGAGTTTCCTGCTGAGGCCCCAGAGCCAGAAGCTGCCACTCAAAGGAGAGCTGACTCAACCACTTTGGATTTGAGCTGTCACTCCAAAGACAGCTGACTCGACCACTCTGAAACTATTGAAAAGGGGCCATCATCACCATGGTCGTCTCTCGTGGTGCTTCGTCGTTGTCAACAGAACAATTCCGCCTGATGACCCACCGCTACGGAAGATCAAAGACTGAACTATGAACCACGCTGGATCCATGGTGGTGACTATGTCCCTCTTGCTTCCTATAAAGACTCCTTGCTTATTCTTTTCTATCTTTTCTATCGCCCTCCTTCCCTTCCCCCATTACCCTAATTCATAATAGTGTCCGTTCTCCCCTTCCCCATTTCCCTAATTAAGATTTGTAATAAACTGGTCAGACCAACATTTGAACCGTTGCTTCTTAATCTCACGCCGGGTTTATAGATAATAAAAGAACCTCCTCTCCCTCCTATAAATTGGAGCGAGACACTGGACTTATGTAAGGCCTTTGATCTGCTCCTACACCACATTCTTATCTCTAAACTGGAGAGATATGGATTTGAAGGCTGGACTATTAGATGGAAAAAGAATTATTTGGATGATTGTAGCCAGAAGGCTGTTGTCAACAGCTCTATGTCAATTTGGAGGCTGGTAATGAGTGGTGTTCCACAGGAACTATGTCTTGGGACCAGTGCTCTTCAACATCTTTATCAATAACAAAGACCATGGGATTGAGTTTATCCTTAGCAAGTTTGCTGATGACACTAAATTGAAGGTGCAGTTGATGCCACAAAATGGAGGGATACCATCCAGAGGGACTTGGGTGTGCTTGAAAAGTGAGCACAAACAATCTAATGAGGTTTAACAAGGCCAAGTGAAAAGTGTTGCAATTGGGTCGAAGCAATTTAAGAAGTTTGGGGTTGTGGTGGACAAAAAGCTGGACATGATCCTGCAGTGTGGTCTGGCAGTCAGGAAGGCCAACTGTATCCTGGGCACCATCAACAGAGGGGTGGTCAGCAGGGAAAGAGAAGTGATTTTCCCCTTCTGCCCTGTCCTTGTGAGGATCTATCCAGAGTATTGTGTTCAAGACTGGGGCCTCCAGTACAGGAAGGATGTGAAGCTGTTAGAATGGGGCTAGAAGAGAACCATGAAAACGATCAGAGGGCTGGAGCACCTCTCTTGTGAAGAAAGGTTGAGAGAGCTGGGCTTGTTTACTTTGGAGAAGAGAAGCAACCTTCAGCACTTGAAGAGAGCTTACATGAAGGAGGAAAACTTCTTACATGATGTGATAGTGAAACGAGAAAAGGGGAAATGGCTATAAACTTAAAGAGGGGAGATTTAAATTAGATGTTAGAAAGAAAATTTTTACTCAGATTCTGATGAGGCATTGGAGCAGGTTGCCTGGGGATTTTGTGGATGCCCCAACTCCAGAGGCATTCAAGACCAGTTTTGATGGGATCCTAGGCAACCTGACCTAGTGGGTGGCAAGCCTGCCCATGGCAAGGGAGTTTGAAAGAGACGATCTTTAAGGTACCCTCCAACCTAAAGCATTCTATGATTCTAAGATGGAGTTTGTCATGTTAGATCTATGCCTACTCTAAATAGATTATAGTTAAAAGAAATTTGATTGGCTTTGACAGCTGGCTGAGGGAGTGTCCAAGTTCTTGAGTTGTTTTTCAGACTCTGTCTTAGCGCTGTGCTATTCGTTGCTTATTTTAGATTAGTATCTTTTTCACTGTTTTCTTCTCTCTGTAGTTCTAACCATACATTCTTCAGAAGCTCTTAAGTGTTATGCAGAACTAATTAATTCTACTTGATCTGAAGCTTTATCACATCTACCAAATGCAGATCAACCTTATAACACATTCTCTTCTATTTGCCATGGTATTCAATGCTTTAATCTAATTTATGTTCTCATTAAATTAGATTATATGCAAGTAGTCTATATTACAAGATCAACTTTTTCTGTGTTTCTCATTTACTACCATGTTTGTCCAGGTGTGTGCTGAGCACTGTCATCTGAATAGTAATAGCTTTCACTAATAATGCAGGACACTTCGATAGCATATGAGGTGCTACAGTCTATTAGTAATAATCTACATTACTGACTTGAATATTGGCTTTGACAGAAGTTTAGGTGGTTAGCACAGGTTTACCTTTAACAGAATTTCTCTTACTGCTTATATCCATTAAATAGTTTTTATTGTTTGGTTAACTTAGGATAGCTTTCCATTCAAAACTTATCAAGACATTCTCCTTTTAAAAATATAGAAAATATGTTATGTAATTTGTTCGAAAGTTAACATTTGAAAAATATATTGTAAAGTAGTCTCTGCTTGGGCTATTATTGTCAGTTTTAAAATAATCTCTATGATCATATCAATTGTATAGCTTGTTTATTAATTATTAAATTGAGTGTCAAAATAATGGAACAACACAGATGACGATGAACTTTAGATATACAGGTAAAACAGCTGCTAATTAAGGAAAATGAATGGGAGTTAGGGGAGTTATGGAAAAAAAATTATGTTCCTGATAAGAACAAGGCATGAACATAAGAAGCATAGATAAAAGCAAATACTGGGATATCTGAGCAAATGCTTTTAATACTAAGGCTTCTCTACCAAAGAAGTAAAAAATTCTCTTTGTTTTTGTTACGTCTCAGGTAAATTGCTCAAGAAGAAAGGAAAACTCTTAACAGACTTCTAAAAGATAGTAAGGAATGGTAGAGAACATGTTATCTATTGGTTACAGTGTTCATTCAGAGATGTTCTCATCTTAATCTATTAAAAGATGTCTGACTCCAGACAACCTGTGAGTCTGTACATCCACAGTTAGAAGTGTAGGGATACTCAGTTTTATGTAAAGATACTAATGCAGAAATAAATAAAAGCAAGCAAACAAGCAAACAAAATAAAACCAGACAAGAAAGCACAAATACCTCAGTGTTTTCTTTTGGACTTTGTAGGAAGTCTGCCCAATAACCTACACTGTACAAGATGAACCATGGTGTTCTATTCAATTCTAATTAAACAAGCAAAACAAAAACAAAAACAAAAACAAAACAAAACAAAAAAAAGCAAAAGCAGTTAAAGGAGGAATGTTGCAAACATATGTTATAGAGCAAAGGAGGAATGATACAAACATATGTTAATGTTTATCAAAAGGAAGTCTATTTTTACAGTCTGCTATCTTCCTTCTTTTTTCTTTTTCCTCCTTTTTTTTTTTTTTTAATCAGACATTTATTATGAAGTTTAATTCTTTCAAAAGTTCTGTGATTCCAGAAAATCTAAAGTGAAAATGAATTGAGAAACGTACTGTCAGAATATATGAAGACACAATTTTCAGGGTATGTCTTCTGAAGACAGTAGGAAATAGGCACCAGTTTATGTATCTGATCCATAGTCTTTAGGAGCAATGGAGCAGAGGAGTCAAAGAAGCACTGATGACATGTTCTCGTTGACCAAATTTTTTTTGTATAAAATATTCTTAGTTCAAGGTTAAAAATAAAAATAAAAATCTGAAAAGAACTGTCTGTTTAGAAGAATAGTTTAAATGATATCTTTGATAACACCACACACTGTACAACCCAAAGAGAAATCAGTAATCCACCTGCATTCTAAAACATTACTATGTATATAATCGGAATATTATTTCCTTGTTGAATGTTTCATGATATTCTTTGATCCTGATGTCATAAGTTCCTGGAGTTGAGCATGGATTTTTTTTCTTTGATGTCTTCATCCATCTATAGAGCCACAAGCTAACATTTTAAATAACCAAAACTTTTCCAATTTAATATGTAGTCAGAATCCTGTGTCTGTGTAAGTGACTCTGTAAATAGGTGAGCATTTCATTTTGTAAAGGATATCAAGTTATTGATTCAATTGATTGATCTTTCTCTGTGAAATGAAAGTAGCAAGTGTTCTGCCATGCTAGTGTTATTATTCAAGTTTTAATTCTGTGAGTGAAGAGTTATGAGATAGCACATTTTTGTGTGCTGCTTAACAAGTTGTCTGTGGGGAGAAGTAGTATTTTTCTCATCTGAATTTTAGAGGTTATTTGGGATTTATCATTATTCACATTTTATATTTCAATCAAGTATATGCTTCATATTTTAATATATTCTGGTATCTTTATTTTATGGTATGTTTGAACTATGTTAATTTGCGAAGATATAGACTGCTCATTTCATCTAGTCTATTTGGAATAAGTCATTTTTAATTTGTATGAAACAGATCTTTGATAATGAGATTCCTCTACATGTCTTTCAGTTTCTCTATGGTCCTGTAGATCCTGACAAGGATATTTTTTGCAATTATTGGTTAATTAAATATTCCCTAAAGAGTTGCTATGTATAGCAAAACCATTTAAATAATTGTTATTCATTTAAAATCAAGAGCTTTAGAAGGCATAA
This sequence comes from Centrocercus urophasianus, assembly GCF_019232065.1. Lineage (NCBI taxonomy): Eukaryota > Metazoa > Chordata > Aves > Galliformes > Phasianidae > Centrocercus > Centrocercus urophasianus. The sequence goes on from NW_024884253.1 coordinate 15,436,944, forward strand.
TTTTCACCATCCTCATCCTACTGAGAGAAGGCCTTAATTTGGAATGCATTGTAACGTGAGATGGAAATTTAAATGCTGTGGTTTCTTGTACAATCTTCACAACCATCATTTGTACAACATATCTTAAAGTTGCAACAAATATACGCATATGGAAAATTTATCACACTTCCATATTTGTGTGCAGCTTCTAATTCTTATAAGATAGAAACTACCATCCTGCAATCTGTATCAGTGTGCTTAACTGCAAGTTTTCAGAGTTATTTTGACCATAAATACCTTATCTTGAATATGGAGGAGAAGGTAAAGAAGAATCTGTATCAAGTGTCAGGTTTGTGTAAGACAGAAAAAATCAAAGAAGTGAGGAAAAAGAAATTAAAAGTTCTGAAAATTCAGTAACAAGTTTCTAAGTGCATTTATGGTGTACAAATAACACTTATAAAAATAAGGAACAAAAAGCCAATGCGTGCGCACACACACACACACACAAAGGACAATTAATAGTAGAAAAAAGTGTACTCATGTTTTCTTTTACATTAGATATTTTAGTTATGAAAAATTCAGCTTTAATATAACATATTTTATTATAGTTTGTAGATTTCAGACACTGAACTTGAAAGACTATGAAAGGGAAGAAAAATCCTAAGAAAGACAAATGAAATTGTGAGAGTGTATTCCAGAAAGGAACTACCTTTCAGGAAATTGTCTGATTCGTTTCTAATTACTCAAAAATAATACCATTGTTCCATTAAAAAACAAAACAAAACAAACAAACAAAAAAAAAAAAAAAAAAAACCCACAAAACAAACAAAAAAAAACTTAAGTGAATTCACACAATGAGTCAGTACCCAAATTCCTGCAACTTGTTTGTGTACCGCATTAACAAAAGCAGAGATTTTGTTACTCACACGACTGTCCATGAAAGTTATTGCTACCTTTATGGGATGTGCTATGGGTACAGGGTGATGTCTTGTTTAGTGAACCGATAAGTAATAAAGAAGCAAGGGTTTGGAAAGGGCATCAGTCAAATAGATTACTATTATATCATTCCGTATGAACATGAACGTTCAATGTGACATGTATATTGAGTGCTGAATAAGTGAGATGAGAAGAGTGGGTAACAGAGAGCAAGTTTTTTTATTGTGGGCGATTTTCTGTGTAAGAATGTTTCTGAATGTATGGAAAAGCCACCAAGATTAATACTTTTAATGTCCGTATTAATATCATTGCATGGTAGTAGCAGGAGCTGTCAAGATGCCAATCTTCTACATAGATCTATGTAAAATTTTTACATGAATACATGTAACTGAGATGGACACACAGTTTCTTACCAATCAGAGAGAAATAGGCACATTTGGGATGTAATTCAAGTCAGCCAAATAAACATGTCTAAACAAGGTCAGCATAATTGTTGTCTGAACATAGTCGCATTTTCCTTAAGTTTCTCTGACCTATTTACTTTAAATACAATTCTGCTGGCTAGAAAAGGAAAGAGGAAAGAAAACAGATTTTTGTGACCCTTCAGTTTCACAGTTGCTTGTAATCATCCAAACTCTTCAGTTGCCGATAGTAATTTCTCATGCATTTCTCAAGGGAATAAAGGACATTCTTGTCCATTCTGACTTTTATTTTTATCTAAAATAATAGTTATTCTTAATAAACTGTGGCTGAATCAGCTTAAAAAAATAGGAATAGTTGACTATAGTTGTATATTATAATCATAATATTTATCTACATTTCATTGTTCTCATAGCAGGACTTGACATTTTCAGAACCCTTTGAAAAATGGTGATACGTTGAAATTTTTCTTTGCATGTTTACTTCATCTGGCAATGCAATATTAATTAATTTTTTGTAGATTTTTTTTTTGAGATTTTACTTAAAGAAAGTCTAATCATGCTTTAAGAACAATAATTGTGAGACTCTAACAATATTTGAATGTCATTAACTTCAGCAATTGAAAATCGTTACAGTGAACATGCAGATAATAAAGACAATCTTATCATCTGCCTGAGCTGGTTTTTTATTCCACTTCGCAGACAAGAACTGCCATATTTTCTACTGAAATGCAGGTACGTTCTGGTATTTTTCCTCTGTGTGTATTTTTCATTTGTTTGTTTTTGTTTGACATGGCCTTTGACATGGTCTCCCACCACATCCTTATTTCCAAAATGGAGGGATGTGGATTTGATGGGTGGACCACCCTGTGGATAAGAAAGTGGTTGAAAGGCTGCAGACAGAGGGTCATCAATGGTTCTATGTCCAAGTGGAGGCTGGTAACAAGCGGTGTCCCGCAGGGGTCTGTCTTGAGACTGGTGCTCTTCAACATGTTTATCAATGACATTGACGATTGAATCAAGTGCACCCTCAGTGAGTTTGCTGATGACACCAAGCTGAGTGATGCGGTTGACACAGTTGGAGTAAGGAATGCTATTCAGAAGGACCTCAAGCGGCTGGAAAGGTGGGCACAGTTCAACACGGCAAAGCGCAAGGTTTTGCACTTGGGCTAGAGGAATCCCAGGCATCCATACAGACTGGAAGGAGCAGCCCTGCAGAGTAGGACTTGGGGATCCTGATAGATGAAAAGCTTAACATGAGCCAGCAGCGTTCCCTTGCAGCTCGGAAAGCAAATGATATCCTGGGTTCCATCAGAAGAGGGGTGGCCAGCAGGGACAGGGAGGTGATTGTCCCCCTCTACTCTGCTCTTGCGAGGCACCATCAAGAGTACTGTGTCCAGGTCTGTAGGCCCCAGTACAAGAAAGACATAGAGCTGTTGGAAAGGGTCCAGAGGAGGGCCACAAGGATGATCAGGGGACTGGAGCACCTGACCAAAGACAGGGTGAGGGAGCTGGGATTGTTCAGCCTGGAGAAAAGAAGGCTGCAGGGTGACCTCATTGCAGCCTTTCAGTAGCTAAAGGGAACCTACAAACAGGAGGGAAATCAAGTCTTTGAAAGGGTAGATAACAGCAGGACAAGGAGAAATGATTTTAAGTTGAGGGAGGGAAGATTTAGGTTGGATGTCAGGGGGAAGTTCTTTACTATGAGAGTGGTGAGGTGTTGGAACAGGCTGCCCAGAGAGGTTGTGGATGCCCCATCCCTAGAGGTGTTCAGAGCCAGATTGGATGGGGCCCTGAGCAGCCTGGTCTAGTATTAAATGGGGAGGTTGGTGGCCCTGCCTGTTGCAGAGGGTTGGAGCTTGATGATCCTTGAGGTCACTTCCAACCCTGGCCATTCTGTGATTCTGTGATTCTGTTTATTTGTTTGTTTTGGTGACACATCTGCTATACAAAAAGCAAATATGCAAATTCTGAACGTAGAATTTGAGAGTGTTTGCTGAAGATTTCTCAATAGTCAAAGTAGTTTTTTATGCATTTTTTTACTGTCTGCAACTGCTTTTTTACTGTCTGCACCTGCTTTAATATTGTTTAAAGATTTTAAGTCAGGAATGATGATGTGATGAAAATACAGACCTAACATTGAGACTGTTCCAGTACTGAGGGATAGTTGTGCAAGATCACTTTCTAAAATTAAGATGTATACCATCTGGCTGGTTGTCTTGTACTTGTCATTGGGGCTTACTATCAGAATAAAGAGAATTTTGGACAAGGAAGATCAATACATCTATCTAAGTCTTAACCTTTTGGTATTTAGAGGTGTTGTATTACATAGGTACTTTATTGTATCTTGTCATCTTCATCAGCTCCAAATTTAGGATCTCATCCCACGCAGAATTTACAAAAAATGTTTATCTGATGTATGTGAAAATAAATTAAAACCAATCTTGTACTGCTTCTGTGAGTGAGAACATTTTATAGATTTTTTCAGTATTTTCTTGTGACAGTTTTTCTCTATCTGTTTGTAGTAACAATACAGAAAGTTCTCTTTTCCTTCTTACCAATCAGCTCTGACAGACAATTGAAAATACTACAAGCAAAGAGCCTCCTAGCAGACTTCTGTCATGATCTGGCTCCATAGGGTCAAAAATGGATTAAAAATTCTTAATTAAAGATGCAAAAAAAATTAACACCGCAGTTATTAGTTGTTCTTGAGCGAACTATAAAAGTGAGACATCTGATATTATTGCTAGATAAAATTTGTTAAAATGAACACTTGTTAGCTTTTTATTTTTTTCCCTAAGATCTGAAGATCTGGATGTATAAAGCCCCCTACTTTTTCCTAAAGTAGAGATGCTGCTAGTTGTGATCAGTGGCTTAAATTATGCAGAGGATAGTTACAATCATTGCTCTGAAAATTGGGATGGCAAATGATATGAAAACATATATATAGTTGCAATATATAAAAGAGAATTCAAAATAACTCTTTTTAGTGTGTGGCAGATAAATGCAGTTATGCAGCATACAGGTTTGCTTTTGCAAACCTGAGAAACCAGAGAATGATAGAAGCAGTACAGTGGGAAATTAACTTTAAAGATGATCCAGTGCAACTCCCCTGCAATGGATAGGGACACCTACAACTAGATCAGATTGCTCAGGGCCTGGCTCAGCCTAGCCTTGAAAGCCTCACCACCCTCACTATAGAAGTCTTTCTCCTCATACCTAGCCTAAATTTCTCTAAGCTTGGTGCCATTTCCCCTTGCTCTGTCTTCACAGACCCTGCTAAGGAGTCTGTCCCATTCTTACCTGTAGCTACCCTGTAGATATTGAAATGCTGCTATCAGTTCTCCTCAGAGCCTTTTCTTCTTCAGGCTGCAGATGCCCACCTCTCTCAGGTCCTTGTAGGTGAGGTGTTCCATCCTTGGGTTCATTTTTGTGACCCTTCTCTGGCTGCGTTCCGATAGGTCCATGTCCCTCTGAACTGAGGACTCCGCATCTGGATGCAGTATCCAGGTAAGGTCTCACCAGCGTAGAGGGGTAGGATCATCTCCCTTGACCTGTTAGCCATGCTCCTTTTGATGCGGCCCAGGATATGGTTGGCTTTCTGGTCTGTGAGGACACATTGCCGGCTCATGTCCAGCTTCCCATCTACCAGTGCCCCCCACTCCTTTTCAGCAGGGCTGCACTCAATTCTCCTATCCCCCAGCTTGTACTGTTAGTGGAGGTTGCCTTAATCCAGGTTTAATACCTTGCCCTTGAATTTATTCAACCAGATAAGAAAATTGCAGTGCAACAAAGCAAAGCAACCCAAAACCAATCTCAAAAATGTTTACAAAATAATTTACAAATTTTAGCTGTTGAAATAATGTTCTCCCTAATATAGTCCACATCTCATATGTGTACTACTGTCCACTGCTCTCAGAGAAAAAAATATCTCCATTGTACAGAGTGAGTTTATAACTTTAACATGAATTCTATTGCAGACATCATCAAAACCCACTTTCAGTGATATCAGTGGCCTTCTTTCACTGAATTATAATTTCTTCGAGTTCTTATTTGAATATATAATTTATAACACTGGTAAACATTCTTTTAATGCATGAAAGTTAATTTGATGTAGAAAAAAAAGTTAAATCTGTAAGCCCATCCAAAAAGCAAAAAATAACATTACTGTAAATAGTTTAATAGGACTTCCAACTTATTATTATGAGAGTAAACAGTTTGTCCCAAATTATGTGTTTTCATAATTTTGTGTTGATTGAGTTCTATGACTTCTTTTTATGCATTTTAGGTTTTTTAAACTGTAATTATAAAATACATGAATATAGGGGTTTTGAGTTGTGTGTCAGAAAATATTGGTTAAAAAATGTCTGCTACTTAAGCTTGTACAATTGAAATAATGTTTTGAGGAACTACATGGTGTTTTGCAATGAAAATTCCTCTGCTTTATTAAAATAAATTTTGTACATATATTTGTTAGCTACTAAGATTAAGATTTGAAATAAAAGAATATGCAATTCTCTGTGTTTATTTTCATTTTTACACTTTTTAAACCTTTTATACATCTGTACCAATCTAAAGGTTACGTCATGCACAGGGACTTTTCTGTATCCTACTTCAAAAGAAAAACTATTCTGAATACAAATAAGAAGCATGGAGGTGATTTATCAGTGGCTACCAAAAAGGTATTTAGCATCTGTTTCAAAAATTCAAGTGTGTATAATTCACGTCTTTGAAAGTCTTGTGAAACATGTAAGATGTAGATGGATCAACATAATACAATCAGGTAAGATTTGTCAAACAGAACACTAATTCTTAGCATTTACATTTATTTTCAAACGATCTTATGTGTTATTTTTAGATCTACTTCCAGTTTTGTGGAGCTGTTCATGATATGTGCTGAATAATGAAGTAACTTGTTACTTCTAACAGATCCTAAAATTTTCTGGAATGAAATCCAAATGTAGATGAGATAGTGCCTGCTTTGAAATCTTTAAAGTTATCAAAGCATTTAGTAAGCTTGTACAGATGAAAAACATTGTAACATAAAGTGCAGAAATGCATTGCTGTTGCATTCCCAGAGAATCTATACAGGAAGAAAGATCCATTTCTTTAATGGCACTGTAGAACATCTTGATAATGGGAAAATATCTATAATGCACTATATTCTATTGATAACTTCATATCCACATGGTTTGGTATCCAATGCCCTGTAGTTGATAAAATTCTGTCCTGAGGGTCTTTTCTACAAACAGAGAAGACATACATTTGATTGTATAAATGATAAAGTTAATCTATCCAGTCTAAGAAAGTTTAAGTTTGGACAGAAGCATCCCTTCCTTCTCCATCCTATTTCCTGATGGGTATTTCCTCAGGCTCAGAGATTTATTGATGCTTCTCATGGTCTCAAGTATCCTCAGTTTTGTCATCTAAATCCCTATGTCTTCTTAGATTTCCTTTCTTGTGGTGAATATATTTCTTTACAAGTTGTTGTTATCTTCAATTTGTCACATTTTTTCTCATTTTTATTACTATTTTCTGTTTAAAAATATATATATATATAATAACTTCTGCAGGTGTAAATGTCTTTTAGGAGTATGCTAATGTAATCTGCAGATTTATCTTGAATGGTGTAAATGCCTAAATGGATTTCATACTGGGAAGTTTTATGTTGTTTTGCAATGGCAAACTGTTTTATAGTTGCGTATTTTGGTATATTTCTCAGGAAAGCCTCAGGTGTGTAGACTAGCTTTCAGACTATTCTGCAAAATTTCTGATCACAGAGTGGCAGCCATCTTCTGGGAATGGCCTAGCTTACATCTATAAATAACATGAAAGAAGTGAGTGCTTTTACTAGAAAACAATCCAATTTACTATGCTTACCTGTGAAGCTGCCCTGCCAGGAAGGAAACAGGGGAACAGAAGAAGCTGGAGGTGACAAACCCTGGACATCTAAATCAAACTGGCCAAAGAGACATTTCATAACATATTGCATCATGCAAATTAATAAAACTGTGAGGGAGTTAGCCAAGGGGAGGGCTGTCAGGTGGTCAGTCACCTGTTTGGTATATTCTTTTGAGATTAAAATTATTTTTTCTTATCCTTTCTGTGCTAATAAACTGTGTTTATCTCAACCCAATTTCTCTTTCTCTTTCCTACATCCCACTGAGACTGCGTGGTGCTTATCTCCCTACTGGGTTAAAACGTCTCCTAATTTTAACAAATAATATCATGAAATGCTTGAGTAAATCACTGGAGACAAATAAAATGGCACATAAAGACAACAATCTTTTTAATAGTACTGTTGTATTGTAATGTCATTAGTTTACCTATAGTAAATAGATAATTTGCAAATGAAAAAAAAAAAAAGTTGCATGGGGAATTGTATAAACTCTAGGATTTTTTCAGAAAGAGAAATGCATATATCACAATTTGAATATGTTCAGAATATGTTCAGAAGCATCTCCAGCAATGGCATCTTATGTTCTTTTGATGAGCTATCCTAGTATTTAACATAAAAAAGAATATGAAAGAAAAAGATGGCTAGAACTGGTACGTAATCATAGAATTACACCACTGTTCAAAAGGTGTGAAGAAACAAGCTACTGAATGCAAGTGAATCTTAAGAAAACACACCATTTTTGTCAGATGTTAAAAGAATATAAGTTTGTCCAGATTCCAAAGATGGAGTGGAAAGAGACAGTTATGAAAATATGATCCTGAAGCATATTTCAAGCTGAAACAGACACCTTTAAAGTGCTGAATATCCAGCAGGAAAAAAAAATGATCATGATGAAACCTTTAATTCTGTTGCAGACATCACAGAAGTGACTATTAAACACCAGCCTTAGTTGGTACATTATTTTCATAAGAAGCTCATTGATGAAAGTGAATTTGGCATCCTGGACTTCAACATGATTAGGTTATTAATTCTTCAGTCATGTAGTTAGCATTTGATTTTAAAAATGGGATGTGAATCCTTCTCAGTGGGAATTACATTAACACCAATTTGATCCGGTTTATAAAGGAAAGGGGAGCAGTAAATAAGATTTTTCGGATTTTTTTTCGTTAATTTTAGATGTTTTTGGAGCCTTATGGGCAACTCTTTACTTGAAAATACTATGTCTTAGAAATTCCCCAGATCTGGAAACAGTTTGGTGATTATGCACATAATATTAAAATTTAAATTTCCTTGAGGTAATAATTCCTTTAAAGAAACTTAACTATCAGAAAATAAGAATTTTCTCATATTCCTTGGATTATCAGCAGAGGAAGATACTTCAGAGAGGAATGAATCAGTTTTGGAAAAGACTGTTTCCAGGAAAAGCCAAGAAAACTAAAGAGATTCAAGCTTAGGGCACAATTAACTGATGTTTTTTAAAGTTTTCACTTGTACTACAGTGTTGATATACACTTATATATCATTATAATCACATTTTTGTTATCTTTTTTTTTTTTTAATGTCTGAGTTGATAGCTTTTGTCTCAATCTATGAGTTCTGTTTTGTTTTCAGTTATCTCCCTTATCCCACATGTGGGTGAGTGCATGAACAGCTTTGTGGTGCTTAGCTGCTTACTAGGTTAAACTAGAACAGTTCTTTTGATGCCTAATGTGGGTCTCTACTGAGATAACAGTAGATGTGATAAGAGTACATTTAAAAAAAAAATATTACAAGAGGTACAGTAGTTTACTAGCTGCTGTTCACAACATTATTCTTTATACTTTTTGAGATCTTTCAGAGTTTTTTTTTACAGAATGATATTACTTAATACCTTACATTTTGGATGCTCAGTCTAAAACAATATACCCCACTAGCAGCAGTTTAAAATACTTTGTTCTCTTCATCCTCAATGTGGACATGTCATGACTGGAAAGAGAATTGAGCATTACAAATTTTTATATAAATCAAATATGAGGCATAAAACTCCAGTTGTTGATTAGGAAATGGCATGTCTTACAAAGGCTTGTAAGTTAATGGGAAAGCAAATAAATTGCAGAAGTCTAATGCAGTAAATGTTAATATTTAACATTCTGTACTCCACTTCGCCAGTACCACAGGATTTTACCTCTGTATTTGAATTACAAATCTCAAACGTAAAGCTACAAATTATCAATTGAACTACAAGGAAAAACCCATTCTTAATTTGTTTTTAGCAACACATTCAGTCAGTTGCTTTGTTTTACGTTTTTGTACTATTCAGTAAGGGATTAAAAAATCAGAAATATATTACATTTCATTTTACTACTTCTGAAAACAGCAACATTATAGACAAACTAAATATTTTTCAGGAAAATATTAAAGGGGGCATTTTTTTTTAACATTTTACAAGGACTTAGTCAGGCAACAGTGACTACCTCAGCCATTGAAATCAACATTACTTAAAAATCTGCCTAGAACTATCACCAATAGAATTAGAGACCATACAGGGAGATAAAATAAATAAATAAATAATCTAAAGGATAGTACTGTCTTCTGTCTCTTTGGCTGCCTTTTTAAATTGACTAGACTTTGGGGGAGAAAATGGATAAAAATTTATTTAAGAAGCTACCACGTTTAATTGTTACAAAATAAAATCTGCAAAAGCAAAACTTAAAAGAAAAATATTTCAAAATAAAATGAGAAGGTGAATCCACAGATGGTTCTACATAAAAATGATAAAAATGATATGTGAATCTCATTTTATGCACAACTATCTCCCAGTTTTAAAGCTTGATGCTTTTGAATAGACTTTACACATTCCCAGCTTATCACACTCCCTTCCTCAAGTTTTCTCTGAACTCCAGTTCTAAAACTATATGTTATTGAGTCTATTTGACCATTATCTGTGTAAGAAACGGTAATACAAGAATTTGATTAGTTACTTAAGAGACTGCAGAACAAATAGAAAAATAAATGATATTGTAAAAATCATAAGTGTTAAACTTCTTCCTTAAGTCTTACATATACAGCAGATTTTGAAGTAAGCTTAGCAAACGAAATATGGCCTTAGCAAAACAAAAGATTGTTTAGACTGCTGACTAATTTTCTACATTATAGTAAACCAAAATGAGACAAAATTACTGATTTGTACCCAAAGGTAACCCAGAGAATATAATAAAATCAGTCATTACTTCAGAAACCATTTCATTTGAAGAAGTGCACTCAAAAAAAAAATAAGGCTGCCTTTGAGATATGATCTTTGTCATATATTTTAAATTTCCATATTTTTACATTAAAAGTGTTTGGATTTAAGCATGAGGTTCATTTATGATTTCATATTGATTCCTGGTTTCCTGATGGCAGCCTTACAAAGAGTGTAATTCAAGCTTCCATAGGTAATTACTTCATTTGTGGAGTGAGGAAAAGCATAAGCAGGTAAAGATTGATGGAAGGGGAACTCCAGAATAGTCAAAGGAGGACTCTTCAGCACTTACATTACACCTTGTAGGGACAAACATCAATAGCACACAGGATTTCATCAGAAAGAGTGTGACTAACATGTCAAAATAAAATTATTTCCCTTTACATTGCACTAGAAAGACTATATCTGGAAAATCAGATCCAGTTTGGTGTGTACTTTTATATAAGACAGATTATGACAAAAGTCAAGTGAAGAGTCACTAAGTTGGTAAGGAGGATGACGCACAATACCATGATTATAAAAGGCTGAGGAAATGGATCCAGCTTTGAAATGAATCATGCTTTGAGCAGAAGGTCAAACCAGTCCACCTTTAGAGGTCTGTTCTGGGCTGAATTTTACTGCGATTCTAATTTCCAAAATCAAATTCAAATAGCAGAGCTTAATGGACCCTGGAGAAAAAAAAAAAAAAAAAGATGTGCCTTAACATATGCACATAAACTAATCCCATAAACTCCCAATAGGGTGATTCTTCCTTTTTTGTTGGCAAGGGTTACCAACTTTGGCAACTGGGAAAATTATACTTTGTGTGGTTCATGCTTATGAAATACTTCTACAGATCGGTTAGGTATTCCAAAATGTGTTCCGTTCTGCTGTGATTCCTACCACTGACAAATGCTTATAAAATATTTCTAGTCTGACTTTCCTCATGCCCCTTATTCTCTTTGTGTCACTCATTTTCTTATCCAACTTAGCCATGCTGGTAACTTTGACAGTCTGAGCGCGCACAATCCAAAGCTAACAAGTGAAGCTTATCAGAAGATACTCTTTCTTTCTGCCTCTGATCCAAGAACTTGAACTTTGGGCCCTTTATCTTTTATCAAAACAAATTTTCAAATACTTTGGAAAAGAACAGCCTCAAGAGTGCTGATATCAGTTCTCCTCAATCATGTATGGCCACAGCCATTTTCTCAGTGCTTCATTGTATGTGATGAGGAGAAGCACTGCTTGAATGAGGCAAATAGGAAAATGTTACAATACCTTTTTACAGCAAAATCATTAAATAAAAAAATAAAATAAAATAAAAAAAAATTTTTTTTAAAAAAAGTCTGCTGAGACCAGAAAGTTTGAAGTATTTGAAAGGATGCCCTTGAATGATTTAAGAATAGTCAGGCTGACATTATAGCTACAGAGCAATTCAAAGATGAATTGAAGTAGGGGACTTAATGTAACCTTTAACTGTACTGTGAAAAGAATTTTTAGATGAAAAGTATTGTTTCATTCGGAGAGTACACGGTGTTTGAAATTGCATGTACAGCATAATATTTTCCTTTATTTAGGGTCTTATCTTTCAGGAAGATTTGTCAGGCAATATCCATAATTCCAAGGTGAAGAAGGACTACTCACTACTTTTTACAGTTTTCAGAATCTTAAAGAATTGGCCAGCACACTACTAATTTGACAAAGGGAAAAAAAATAATAATCATATAAGTAGAAGATAAAACTGCATCTGCTAATTTTTAGGGCATTAAAAAAAATATCAAAGCAGAAGCATCTTATGCTCATTTAAGATACAGTATATCAGCTGAAAATCTAAACTGATGGAAGTACTGAGGAAAAATGAACAAACAAACAAAAAAACAACACTGATTGGCAATGTATGAAGCGCCAAGTGAACAGCAGGAGGGAGAAAACAGTGCATGCTTTACATAGGAAATTTTGTGTGCCTTCCAGCTAAGTAGGAGTGGAAGCATAAATGTCAGAAATATTTAATACTGAGAACATCACTTAGTACTACCATCAAGTCTGGAAAATAATGGTGAAAAGTAAGTAATTGAAAATAAAATAAAATAAAATAAAATAAAATAAAATAAAATAAAATAAAATAAAACAACAACTGAAAAGAACACATGGTACATCAGAGACCTTAGGAGAACAAAATAATTACATAAAAAACACTGCCAGCAATATTCCTTGTTGGGATCACATTTATGCTAAATGAGTATTTATATATATTTAGCTATAGTAAATGAAACAAAAGGAAGGAAATACTTTTAAATGTGTTGCAGAGAAAGTATGTGAACACTATTTATAAAAAATATGGCTCAAGAAGATGGATTGCAAAATATTTTTTTGAGGCAAATGAGCTTTCTTCAGAATTCTAACATATTCTCTTGCTCCCTTTCTTTTTAAACAGTGCATTATGTTTTTCATTTCACACTGATATTTAAATTATTTTTTTCTCCATTAATGTAAACTTTTAACAGATACTGAGTGAATTTTAAGTTGCAAATATTTATGATTATTTATCTGATCACACGGGTATTATCTCAATTAAATTCAATGTATCAAAAACACAAAAGCTATCTAGATACATAGATAAATACAAGCAATATTTAACTAAAGAAATTTAGGACTGTGCAGAAATTTTTCAAGATAGTGCATTAACAAATAAACTGAAAATTCAAACTTAATCTTCTGCTTTGTGCAGTTTTAAGATAATTGCATATCTGTTATCTTTATTAAATACTTATTAATCCATTCCACCAGAGATTATCACAAAGACCATTCAATTAATATAAGTGAATGTGAATTCATTATGGTGTTACAAAAAGACAAGCCGTGACCTAGAAGTATACATGAAGATATTTTTTTGTGCTTCAAAATCAGAATTGGAAGCATCCTAACCAAAAGGATTACAATAGAGTTATTCACTAATGAGTAGTCTGTACAGGTTTCTCAGGGAGAGTAAGTATGTGGACTACAGAATACTGTCCCTTGATTCCTGTCACAAAATGCTATTAGTGCAGAGTAGCCAGCAAGGAAAGATTCCATGTCCCTGTTCTTCTCAATAATAATCGAATTCTCGGTACTAACTACTGGTAGGGGTAGCAGAATTTAACTTTGAAATAAGTAGAAATTTGAATGCCTCCAGTAAAATTTTGAAACTCTACCTACCTGACACCCAGACAGAACTAAATGCTTTGCATTTTTGCTGCCATCATGACTAGTTGTGGTGTCAGAAATCTGAGCCTTAAGGATTTCAAATAAATGTGCTCGGAACTTGACACTTCAGTATTTCGATGTCATAAATCATTGCTTAAATGTGTAAATAGTTCATATCAGAGTTAAACAAGTGTGTCATGAAGTACAGGATTCACTGCCACCAGTAATTCTGTGTTGCTTGTATCCTACACTGTTTATGTTAAATAATAATGTGTAGTATAACTCTTCCTCCTGACTGAAGTATCACAGTTTCCAATAACACATAGTATTAGAATCTGTATCATATATACCTGTTGACAGTTAAGATAAATGATCACCCAATCTGTGAGAAATTTCTGAAGAGATTAATCCTACACAGGACTAAATCATAAGTCTGTTTTGAAAGAATAGCAACATTTCATCACCAGTTACTTGTCATCAAATGGATACAATTACAGATGCTGGGTGAAATTAAATACAGGGATAGAAATGCAAACGAAGAATAAATCTTCTAGGTACGTAGAGAATATTTATTTATTATAATTATTATTATAGTCTTCCCATGTGATGAGTTGAAGACTGCAAAGAGGAACAGGATGTAGAGTATGATAGAAAAAATGTGAACCTAAAGTTTGGAGAAAGAGGCTCCACCATGAGCTTCATGCTTCACCCCAGAAAGTGAAGGACTAATTTTAAAGAACTGGTAGAAATTACCCTGTGTTGAAATTATTTTTAAATTCTGTTCCTGTCTGTCAGTAATGATGTTTTAATGCTCATAAAATTATTCATATATTCTTTTTAACAAAATATGTCATAAAAGCTTTGTAGAAAGAAATTAATGAACTCATGTTCTTCCAGTAAGACCAATTAAGAATTTCTTCTAGGACCAATTAGAAATCCTCATTCAGGAAACAGCCACTTTAACAAAGGGAGGGCTTACAGTTTATTCTTAACACGTAGAGGAAATTAAAAGGACATAGAGATATGCTGAGGAATAAGCTTGCTCAGTAGAATAGGAGGGAGCACTGCAAAGATAAGAATAATGTCTGCATCTTTTTGCTCATAATACAAGCGTATCCAGTAGATGATCACTCCAACAATAGTATTAAAAAATTCTCTGATTTTTAGCCTGGGTTTCTGTTATTTTCATAATCAAAATGTAAGAACCAATACTAAGCAAGAAATAGTCAAACAAAATAACATGACTAGGCATTAAATGTGTTTAGCAGATATTAAGTATTATTCTGTTGTCAAAATATGTTCAAAACAAACAGTATGCAGGAACTATTTTGTTCAGTTCTCATTTCATAGAATTGCTATGCTGGTAAATATATTCTTTGTTTAATTAAATGACTGCATGTTACAACTAAAAAGGAAAAGTGGTCAGATTCCTCCAAAAGTAACGTCGCCTTTTTATTTCCACGGAAACTACAACAGATACAAAGAGCATAAGACAACTATTTCATAGAGAAACTTGTCATCTAAAAACAGTATTTTTTAACAAGTTCACCACCACCATTAGCTGTGCATTTTTGCCAGGGATGAACATTAGCCTATACAACATGTTCACAAAAATCTGCACCACTGTCACTTTCACCACTGCTGAAACATACCACCACCACCTCATCATGCTAACATCCACTGTTTGGACTCCATAAGTGTTCAGAAAGGATCAGTGAATGCCAATGGGTGCAATTTTTTCCACATGGAAGAATCCACTTCCATACCACTCAGATGCTATTTTGTCAGACTGTCCTTCCGCTGCCATTTGTCACATAGCAAAAAATATTGGCAAGAAGTTCAGTTTCTATTTCCATGACACCAACATCCGCCTCTGATGTCTCGAGCCAACATAATAAAATAGGAGGCATTTAATTTTGGAGCAGCCTTTGTAATAGCAATTTGATTAAATTAATGGGCCTAAGAGAATTTGCCTTCCTTTAGATTATGGCATCTTTAAGAGAAAAAATATTTTCAAAAAATGGTTGATATACTGAGCATAGAAAATGGAAACATATCTTCTGTAATTAGATGATTGAGGACAGAGTAGTATAACTGCGAGCTGCAAAACTAGTCTAATGGGATATGCTGCAGTATCAGTCCAGTGGCACAGACTCACTGTTGCTAGGAGCTTTGATATCAGCCTGAAATATGCTGAGAAAATTAATTAGGGAAAAATTATTACTGAAGACATAATGTCGCTGATCTTCATTATCCATGATCCAAAAAAGGGCTCTCTTAATTTGATATTTTTTTCTATTAATATGGAAACATAGATTCATGTTTGAATAATAATGAAATATTCTACAAATTGCTGTCAGAATCCTTGGAAATTACTATTGCAACCTGGAAGTATATCAAATTATGGAAATCATAATTACCGAAATGAGCTAATTTGCAAAGAACAGAAAATATGCCAGTTTTCCACCCTTCTTCATTTGTTATCAATATGAATATTAGATAAATATGTGTATCATTCAGGTATGCTACTTATTTGTTTCACTGGCTTATGTTTACACACTTGTGTTTATACTATAATGATGTTCTTCTAAGTCTCTGTTGTTGTCTTAGAGCAAGACCTTATGACTACTCATCTTCAAAGAAATAAAAATAATAAAATATACTTCCCCTCAGATAACTTGATCTCTACTGACAAAATAGCAGAAAAGTAACCAGTAGGAATTAGTGGATCTATGACACACTTAATCTGCTTCAATATAGTAACTTAGAAAGAGAGTGATAGCTGTGTAACTCCAGGATCTCTATGAAAGCCCATACAGCTGTGGTCTCTGCACTGGGACAAGACCAGATTTGCTAATAACATTTTTTGCAATACGGTCCAACAGCAATTTTCACAACACAGTAATTAAGACACAATAGAAATAATACACAGGACCTACTTACCAGGCAAGTCTGAGATCAAACTTGGAAGCAAAATTTTTATTTCATTTTCAGTGTTGGATCAAGAGTGTACACAACTATACACTGGCCCATCTCTAATGCTGCTAAAACATAGCAGGATAGGGACAAGCATAGAAGTCTAAACTTAAAAACGTTATCTCCTGTGAAGGAAGAATAGCCCTTGTGGGGCTTCTTAGAAGAGAGATTTGGGAAAGTTGATACTGTAAGGTTTCTTCCAGACTCTTCTTGCAGACATCTAAGGCCAACTGAGGCTTCTGAAACAGCCTTTTTTATATAAGAGAATTGGTCTTTAGCACGGGCAGACAAATGCAAAGGAAGGCATAGGAGAAATGTGCTCAGCTCCTGTCTGAACCCTTCTTTTTTTTTTTATTATTTTCTTGTCTCAGTGCTTGCTTTCTGAGGTATTTCTTGTGATAAGACTGACTTATCGAGGAGGTGAGTGGTGGGCAATCAGCATCACTTTGTGGACAATTTTACATTTGAAAACATTTATTTGGATCTGTTTGCCTTCAATATTATCTACTGACAGAAGATCTGGCCTGTGACCAAATAACTCCAGCTTGATATGGGAGAACTGGGGAATGATACCATTAGATCCTGAGTAAAACAGGATGCAGGTGGGCACTTCGTTTTTCCCTCTTATCTGGCTGGCAAGGCCTGGAAGATGGAAACTGTCAGCAGTTTACGGGCTGGTTTGGCCCAGTTCCATGACCAGCAGGGCGGAGGGATCTGCAGATCTGCGCCTCCATGATAGGGGAGAACAGGGGACCCCAAAATACTTGAAAACAACAGCAATAATCTGAGGTGGAACAAATGATTTACTAAATATAGTATTAGCAAAAATTACAATGAGAGAGAGAGAGAGTCTGTCTGGATGGTAGATAGACCTCACCACAATGCTGAGGTGAGAAGTGAAGTCCAGTTGAGTGACTGAAGAAAAGCAGACGGCGAAGTGCAGATGGTGAAGCGCAGATGGCAAAGCGCAGACAAGCGCAGATAGCGAAGAGCAGGCGAAGAAGAAGAACTCAGGTGACCTTGCACAGAGTTATATCTCCTTGCTGACCACAAAGCCTCCTGAGGAAATGTAGTTCTTCTCCCTTGGACGAACATTTGGCAGAAGTCAAACCCACCTCCCCCAGTGCATTACATGATGTTATGGTGTGGAATACTGATAGCCAAAAATCATAAAACCACGACAGAAACAAAGGAGTTTTTTCTGAGATTCCAAAGCCAGAAGCTGCCACTCCAAAGAGAGTTGACTCAACCACTTTGGATCTGAACTGTCACTCCAAAGAGAGTTGACTCAACTACTTATGGACTTACTTATATATAAGTTTGTACAGTCATTGCAGTTGTCATCCTCAACTGAACAAGCTCTAATGATCTTCAGTTAGAACATGAAGATCGTTAGAGCTTGAAGATCAACATCTGCACTACAAGCAATGCCGGAATCTGTGGTGGTGACTATCTTTCTCTTGCTTTCTACAAAGACTCCTTAATTTTATTTTCTATCTTTTCTATTGCCTGCCTTCCTTTCCTCATCTTCCTAAATGACTAAGATTTGTAATACACTTGTTGGGCTAACATTTGGCCCAATGTGTCTTAATCTCGTGTTCAGACATATGTATATTAAAAGAACTTCCTCTCCCTCCTATGATTCAAAGTGAGACAGCTCCCTGTCAGGATTCCTTTGTTTACTCTTTGACTAAATTCAACATTCTCAGTATGTCCTCACAGTGTGAGTTAATGGACATGAGCATAACACCATGAATGTGATGGGAAAAACTTACAGGTAGTTTACCAAATCCTATGTGTAAAAAATGTATATTTTCATCAGGTATCACCTAGCAACTTCAGAACCTCTGTGACTACTGTTCACATGACTCTACAAGATTTAAAAAAAAATTAAAAAGTGAGTCAAGTGACCAAGTTTGGAAGAGTTGTGTATAATATGCCTCCTTCTTAATTAATATGAAAATATTGATGACAATCTTAGCTACTTGTTCTACTATTCATGCATGGGGTGCTATCTTGTGAAGACATAATTTTATTCACATTTCTCTTCATATTTACTTAGAAATGAATGTTATAGTTCTCCAGATATGGTAGGTTTTCCAATACATGAAATTTTTTACCAATTGGCCTTCTGTTTTCACTGTGTTTCAAATGGAATAAATCCTCTGCTGAAAATTCAGCAAATTCAGACTGGTCTCTAGTCACTCACTTCTACAGTCCTAAGAGAGATAACAAAATCTTATGTTTAGTCTCACTGCTGGCCAGATAGGTAGTCTTAAGATGTTTAACTAATCAGTAAAGCTGTATGTCTAAGTTCTACTCCTCCTATGGAAAATAACTACAAGTCTAAAATTGAAGAAAGTCTTTAGCCGTGCATTCTATCCCAACATACTTTGTTTTCAATTTAATTTTTCATTGAAAAGCATATAGTCAGAAAGCATTTGTATTGTATTAAACCAGAAGTAGGCTTATGGAACCTCTGCAGGAGACAAGACTTTATAATAAGCTTTAAAATTTCAATAGTGTTGCACTATGATATATCACTTCACAGAAAGAAAATAAAAGATAGAAAGCAATGTATTGCTGTTATCATCTCTAATATACAACATGTATAGCTCTCTTTATTCAGTAAGAAGTGCTAGCAATACTTCAAATTTTTTTGAGGTTTATGTGCCTTAAAATCTTGAGAGGGGACAGAAAGCAAAGCACATTTTAAATTTTCACTCCTTTGAAATTCCCTTTCCATCCCTTTTTGTTGCATTTATTTATTTGTTTGTTTGTTTATTTATTTATGAAGCAATATAAACTGGATTTACTGGATTTGTTTTTGTTGCTGTTGGGAAGTATTTATATTTTGTTTCTTTAGCCTTTCTTTTTTTTTAATAAGACTTTTCACAGCTTTTCATACATCTGAATGCAGAGACTAAAATATTTATCAATCTCACAAGCTGAGAAAAAAAGTGATAATTGTGAAAATGGACGTTGAGGAATTGTCTTGGGCCACATATTAAATATATAATATATTTAATGTATATAAGCAACAAAACTTCTCTATTTTTTAATATTTTTACTAAAATATAAAAAGAGCGAGCAAGAAAAAAGGTAAAACGTGGGATATTTGAGCTTGTTTTTGTGAAAGTAATGCTTCATTCTGGTTTGATGGAAGTGGTTGCAATTTTTAGTCCATTCTCAAGGTGTTCTTAAGAGACTTGTGATGAAATTTTGCTCTTCTTGTGCTTCATCTTCGAAAATAATTGTTCATAAATGTACACACTACCATTAAAGCAGTGACATGGACAAGGTGTGATTGTGAAGGATATTTTTCTCTGGTAAGAGAGCTCTTATAAAAGTTTAGTAAAGGTACATAATCAAATTTTTGAGTTGAATATCTAATTGCACCTCCACATATTCCATTTGAAATTTCCCAAGTGATGTATCTATGTTGACTTAAAATTGAGTCATAAATATACTAAAAAATTCTTTTTTTTTTTTCTTTTCAATCTTGAAACAAATTCTTGAATTCCTTTATCCAAATGGAAAGCAAGAATGATCTCTTTCACTGTTCACAAAACTGTGTTTAGGCAATTTGTCAAAATCCGTAAAGTTATGCCATAACTTGAGTTAGCACTATTGCCCTTCCCATGCTGTGTTTTCAGATGAGACAATGCCGGTTGTACACTGATGATTGGTTGTTGCTGAGCAATGAGTGCTTGCCTGGGATTGAGCAAGGCCACTTGTCAGGGAAGAAGCCGCAACCATGATGGCACAGAGCAGTGTGTGCACTGCACTGCAAGCTTAGTCATTTTGCATGTGGTCCTCAGGTTGGACATGCTTGGCATACACAGACATGCTCTTCACTGTTAAGAGTCTCTGGACTAGGAGTATACACGTGTGTTTTGACTGGCTTGTCATTCATTCATTCATTCATTCATTCATTCATTTAAATAAGCCTCCACCACTTGGAATATTTATTTCTTAGATTTTTCCTTGGAAAGACAGAGAAGTCATCTATTAACTTTGTCTCTAAAGTTAAAATTTCTACTCCCTCTACTCTGCTCTTGTGAGGCCCCATCTGGAGAATTGCATCCAGATCTGAAGCCCCCAATACAAGAAAGACAGGGAGCTGCTGGAGAGGGTCCAGAGGAGAGCCATGAAGATGATCAGAGGACTGGAGCACCTCCCCTATGAGAACAGGCTGAAGGAGCTGGGCTTGTTCAGACTCGAGAAGGCTGCAAGGTGACCTCATTGCAGCCTTCCATTACCTTAAGTGATTCTACAAACAGTAGGGGAGACAACTCTTTGAAAGGGTTGGTAACGGGACAAGGGGAAGTGGTTTTAAGTTGAGGGAGGGAAGATTTAGTTTGGATGTCAGGGAGAAGTTCCTTACTATGAGAGTGGTAAGGTGCTGGAGCAGACTGCCCAGAGAGGTTGTGGATGCCCCATCCCTGGAGGTGTCCAAGGCCAGGTTAGATGGGGCTCTGGGGCAGCCTGATCTAGTACTAATTGTGGAGGCTGGTGGGCAATAATGCTGGGGAGGTTGGAGATTCAAGATCCGTGAGGTCATTTCCAACCCTGGCCATTCTGTGATTCTGTGATTCTGTGACTCGTTATGAATGACAAAGATGATCAGAAAGCTGGAGCACTTCCTCAGCTGAGGGCACTTTTTTTGTTTGTTTGTTTGTTTGTTTTTGTTTGTTTTGTTTTTTTGACTGGACAGGAAAAGGATCAGGGGACACCTCACTGTGGTATCTTTATTTAAAGGGGCTGTAAAAAAAAAGGCTGGAGAGCAACTTTCTATACATCCCGGTAGTGATAGGGCAAGGGTGAAAGGTTTAAAATCAAAATAAAGGAGATTTAAGTTAGATGAGTGGTGGTAAATGGAGTCAAATCCAGCTGGCGACCAGTTGTGAGTGGTGTTCCCCAGGGGTCGGTGCTGGGGCCTGTCCTCTTCAATATCTTTATTGATGACCTCGATGAGGGCATCGAGTGCACCCTCAGTAAGTTTGCAGATGACACCAAATTGGCTGGAAGTGTGGATCTGCCTGGGGGTAGCGAGGCCCTACACAGGGATCTGGACAGGCTGGAGAGCTGGGCTGAAGCCAATAGGATGAGTTTCAACAAGGCCAAATGCCGGGTCCTGCACTTCGGCCACAACAACCCCAGGCGACGCTACAGGCTTGGGGCGGTGTGGCTGGAGGACTGCATAGAGGAAATGGACCTGGGGGTATTGATTGATGCTCGGCTGAATATGAGCCGACAGTGTGCCCAGGTGGCCAAGAAGGCCAATGGCATCCTGGCTTGCATCAGAAACAGTGTTGCAAGCAGGAGCAGAGAGGTGATTGTTCCCCTGTATTCAGCACTGGTGAGGCCGCACCTCGAGTACTGTGTCCAGTTTTGGGCCCCTCACTGCAAGAAAGATATTGAGGCCCTGGAACGTGTTCAAAGGAGGGCAACAAAGCTGGTGAGGGGTCTGGAACACAGGCCATATGAGGAGAGGCTGAAGGAGCTGGGAATGTTCAGCCTGGAGAAGAGGAGGCTCAGGGGAGACCTCATTGCTCTCTATAACTTCCTGAAGGGAGGTTGTAGTGAGCTGGGGGTCGGCCTCTTCTCTCGTGTCATTAGTGATAGGACCAGGGGGAATGGCTTCAAGCTACAGCAGGGGAGATTCAGGCTGGACATGAGGAAGTATTACTTTTCAGAAAGGGTGGTCAGGCACTGGAACGGACTGCCCAGGGAGGTGGTGGAATCACCGAGCCTGGGGGTGTTCAAGGAAAGACTGGATGTTGTGTTGAGGGACATGGTTTAGTAGGAGCTATTGGGAATAGGTGAACGGTTGGACTGGGTGATCTTTTAGGTCTTTTCCAACCTTGGTGATTCTATGATTCTATGATTCTATAGATGTTAGGAGGAAATTCTTTACTCAGAAATTGGTAAGGAACTGGTACAAGTTTCCTAGAAAGGTTGTGGATTCTCCATCCCTGGAGACTCGAGGACAGCTTGAATGGGTGCTCTGGACAACCTAGCAGGAGGCATGCTTGTGTATGGCAGGGAATTGGAACAAGGAGATCTTTAAGGTTCCTTCCGATAGAAGCTTTTCATGACTGTATGAATCTATGACTCTATGGTCTTCCTTCTGGTATTTGTGATGAATACAAAAGTTCTTTGTTTTCCTGTGGATTTTTTTTTTTCCTAGGAGTAGGTAAAAAGTACTCTGTGATCTTAAAAAAAAAAAAAAAAAAAAATCATATTATTCATATTGTCCATAGGGGACTGGTGTGAACATCTTCAATTATGAAAGGAGATGCTAATGCACACACACCTGCATGCAAGTGAAAATAGAAATTTTAGACATTCTGGATTAAACCTGGCATTTTATATTTAAGCAAATTCACTAAAGACTCCTGAGGCAAATAAGACAATTGCAGTGAAAACATGTATGCGAGTTTTCCTGATTTTGTCCTGTAGAACACGTAAGTAAAAACACTGACTAAATATATTAATGAAACGGATAAGAGTACTCCTTCTTTATTACATCGATAGGAATATTTATAGACATTAGTATTTTACCATTTTTAAATGTGCACATATGTGAAAGTACTAGAGTGAAAATGTGACCAATTACATATGTAAATATCTTCTCGGTATTCCGAGCAGACAAGAATATATCATCTATTTTGCTTTTAGATTTCTGTGAAATTTCAATATGATTTTTTATTTGCTGCATTATTTTCTTTCCAGGCATAGAAACAATTTCTTCACTACATTATACAGTCAATTTGTTCAATTATTCATTAATTAATTAAGAAATATACAGTCCTATTATGTAGCATAAGGCAGTTCTGTAAAAATAATCATTTCTTAATAACATTACATCCTCATAGGAAATAATATTCAATTTTGCAATTTCCTGGGTATTGCTTACAGCGTGCAAGCACCTAAAAATATTTATTTGAGTCTTCATACTTAGCTACATACTCAGATATTGTAAGAGAAAATGAAGCCAAATTCTGATGTAAATTGGTTGAATGCTCAGATAATAACTGAAGGTGAAAATCCCCATTCTTTAGGTCTTTTACTAAATAGGAACTGCTCACATAAGCAAAACAAACACTGACTCTTTCATTCAAAACTAATCTTTCATGTCTCAGCTCTTTCAGGGGAAAATAAAGATATTGTTAATAAAATTTTGCAGCATCAAAAAGGCTTCAAAGAGTAATGAAATGCAAAAAGTCAGTGTTTAAGGCTATGATTCTTTGATCTAATGTTTTCAGAGATGATGTATTAAGAACACTAAACAGTAGGAAGCAGCAAGGTACTCGCCATAAAGAACATTGTTTGACAAATGCATTTGCAACTGACATTTTCTTCTCCTAATACAATAAATAAAAACAGTGACAATACTATCATTAGTTAATGTTTTAAACCACTACAGAAGTTTATCTTAAAAGTGGAAAGAAATAAGAGGAAAGAAAATCTTTAACTCTCAAAAGTGTTTGTTGTATCAAGAGCCAGCTAGGACAACAAAAAAGAAAACATAGAGCTAGCTAGGGAAGCAGGAAGCAAATTGCTTTGGAAAGTGGCCTGATATTCCCCATGAGAGTGAAGGAAAAGAGATATGATTAGACAAGGCAGTTAACCTTAAGATGAGGGCAAGAACACTAAACGTAAACATGTAACAGAGAGAATGAAAAACATTTTAACTTGAAAACAAATGCATTGAAGACTGCAAAGGAGAGCTATTCCCATATCTTTTTTATTTCAAAACTATCTTGTTGTTTTCTCTCTTAAATTGGTGAATACTGCTGTCAGTTCAGTGAAACTTTTTACAGACAACTCTAATTGTGATTCAGATAAATTTATAGACAACTTTCTACTTATTGACTTTGATACCACAGGCTATGTATAATATTAATAACTCAATGCAGAGAGTTGTTTGTGGTGTGAATGGCTCCTGTCTTTGGTCTGGATTAAATCCCTGCTGATATTTCAAAACTACTGTTTATTTTCTCAGAAGGCTAGTGTTCTGTTCAGTTGCCAAAGATTTCCCTGTTTATTTCTAGAAAAGAAAACAGGGTAGTTCAATTTACAATGACACTGTTATACTCATGCACTTTGAGGAAATAAGCTCTTCTGAACCCATCAAGTTCAGCCTGTATCAGGTTGGTGAAATAAGAGCATTGTACTTGGTCTGTCAGAGAATCCATTAACAGGGACTCACACACTCCAAACTATGACCTAGGTGAAGCATATCAATCCAGTCTGTTTTACACACTTTCTTCAATCATAGATACTCTCAGACCACATCAAATTCTGGTTTAACCTCACCAAGTTGGGGTGGAAATATATGAAAAAAA
Source organism: Centrocercus urophasianus (assembly GCF_019232065.1). Taxonomy (NCBI): domain Eukaryota; kingdom Metazoa; phylum Chordata; class Aves; order Galliformes; family Phasianidae; genus Centrocercus; species Centrocercus urophasianus. The sequence goes on from NW_024884253.1 coordinate 15,461,889, forward strand.
AAAAAACCCAACAACAAAAGAAACAGAAATCCAGGAAAACAGAAAATAAATTTACCAATCATCTAGAGAAATGAAGGGGGTATTTTATGTTGCTGCTTCTTTTTCCTTCATTGTCATAATGAGTTGCACAACTCATTATGAGATTGTGTCTTGGAAAATTTAACTTTCCTGAAGAGTAATAGAAATAACATTTTTATTGTTTGTTTGGTTTTTTTTTTTTTTATTTTTTTATTTTTTTATTTTTTTTAAGCAAGAAACACATATAAGAGATAAAAGAGAAAGAAAGAGTTTCTGAAACAAATCTTTACAGATTCCAGGCAAAAATAACTTCTCTTTAATTAATATAAAGCATCTAAAATATTTGCTGAATTTAACTTGTTTATGGAAGACACTGAAGCCTATTGGAAAGTCCTCTCTAAAAGGATTTTTTTAAGGACCTACTCTTTTTAGAAAATAAACAAACAAGCAAATAAATAAATAAAAAATAAAGCACTAAAAAACTCCACATCATTTTCTGAAAAGATGTGTCTGACATCTATAATAAAGACCAATTTATAACAGAAGATTATGATTCGGTGGAAACGGCTAGAATAAGGGATATGAACCCTGAGGAGACAAAAGGAACAGAAACAAAAACATAAGATAATCACTAATAGAATATTGCTTTCAAAAAACCTTTTGAAGCACACAAGATTTTCAAGCAGCACAGCAGATGCTTTCAAAACAGCTTTGATTGAATTCCTAAATTCTATTACTCCACTCCCATGACTTTTAGAGTTAGGACATGCAAAGTGTTTAAATCAACAGGTGTTTCTCTATGTACATGCGATGACTACATCTTAGCAAGATAACAGAATAAGGAAACAGACTATTTTTAAAAATAATCTTAAATTTTTACAATTTAATTTATTGCAATGAAACTCTATATTTTACAATGAAAAAAACTAACTGCCCCATGCTTTTGTGGCATGAAAATTAATCCAGCCGATCAATTCTGGATATTCTGAATTAATGTCTGAAGTTAGAAACGTTTCCTATAACTTTGCTTACTGATTAAAGCGTAATTTGTGCAATTCAAGTAGTGAATGAGGAGAACTACTGACTGCTATTTCCCAGCCTTCAGAATAAACCTGAAGAGATTTAATTAGAACCAAAACAAGCACAAGATGACTTTGATGCTGTACATATGCCCTTCACTTCAATAAAGGATAAGATTCAAATTCAGAGGAGTCAAAGACTTATGATCTGACACTGTCATAATTAAGAAAATAATAATGGCATTTCTGTAGTTTTCCGTTATTACAGAGAATATTTTACTCATACATTGCTTGTTGCTTTTGCCTTCTCTGCATCTGCATAGTTGAGCAGCTACATCAGGAGTACAAAGTGCACTTGAAATGACTTCCTAGTGAAAAGCCTGTTTAATTTATTCTATCTTGTGTGATAATGTTTATTTTTAAAAACATTTGAATTATGAAAAATAATATAAATTACAAAATACACTTTTCCATGAGAGATCTAAATTTATTTTCCTTGCTGAATCCCGAATTTATCAGCAATTCAATCTCTTCTACTTCTTTCTTCTGTGAGTCTTTTGTTCTGATCAATAAACAGTTGAGTCCTATCACTTCTTGCCCTTCACCTACATGGTATGAATTTGTTATCCTTGTCTACCCACGAAGTCAATTTTTTCCTGATGATGAGATGCTGACTAGAAGTCTCCAAAGGTGAAATTTTCATATGGAGTCTTCGTGGCTTCTTTGAAGAAGCTACTAAATCTATTATGGAGTATCAACTATCTGTAGTTTTGTTCCTCTCAGATAAATCTGTACTGAGTTTACAAAGATACTTTAGTTCTGTTTAAATATGCTATATGTGAAATGAGTGCTTCCTCAGTCACACAGACATCCATGTAAGGACGTTGGTTGAAAATTCACCTTTAGTTTGCATAGTTATGTGCTGAAGCTCAAATTTACCTGATTTCTAAAAAAAAAAAAAAAAAAAAAAAAAAAAAAAAAAAAAAAAAAAAAAACCCAAAGCATATTTTTCCTTTTGAAAAGCTCCAAGTAATGGAAAGGTGTGTAAAGCCTTAAGTTCAGCACTTATGGGCTGAGCAATACAGTGGGTGTGAGTACTTAGGCAAGTCCTCCCCATGACTGTTTTGTGACAATATTACAAAGCTGAGATTAGATTGAACATATGTTGCTGCTTAGTTAGGACCTGCATGTACCCGAACAGCCAACATCTCTTATATTGTAACATGGATGTGAGATGCAGAAATTGAAGAATATACATTAAATAACAAATCTGCATTTCTTAGAACAAGATGGATGTCATTGGTTAATAAGACTCCTATGGGGAATAGCTATCACAGACTGGGGAGGAAATATCCTCTCTTTTCATTGCTGGTTATGCAGCTAAGTAATCTTAGCTTACTGTAATGGTCCTCAGGTCCTTAGCTATTTCCTGGCACCCAGGATATTTATTTCTTCTTCCCTTTGAAAAGGTTTGAATTTTCTTCGGGTTGGTTGGTTGCCATGCTTATCTGAGTTTTTGTCACTATCTTGCTTTTATTTTTAATTGACAGATGAAAAACAATTTTTTTTCCAAAAATATGAAGTGTCTTGAAGGTCCACCTGTACTAAAACAACGCTTTACAAATTGCTGTTTCATATCAGTCTGAACTCTAGCACTTGGTAAATGGCAGTCTGTCTCTTACACAAATATCCTTACTACTAAGTGAAGTGCTTCATGAAAACTTATTTTTTCTTTTTTTTTTTTTTTTAATGTGATGACATTAGATTCACATTTGCTGTGCACATAGGTATTCAATAATTAAATGTTCTTGGCAGAAACTAAGCAACAATAGCATTGAATAAATCACTAGTATTTTGCTAAAATCCCTTAATGTCTCACTTCAGACAAATTTAAATTTCCAAGTAAAATCTAAATAGGTAAATTCATATAAATATTGTTGTATTTTAACCTGTCAAAGAGCAAAGCACCACACAGTTGTTAGCTCACTTCCTCCTTTCCCCATGGAAAAAAAGGATAATAGTTATGATTAAAAGTGTCCTAGATGAAAGAAAGCTGGGGGCTGCCCTGTGCTGGTCACAGTCAGTTCCAGCCGATGGAGTCATCTACAAGCTTGCTGAGAGTGCACTTGATCCCACTGTCCGTGTCGCCTTCAGAAACATTAAATAATACAGGTTCCAGAACTGATCCCTGAGGAACGCCACTCATCACCAGTCTTCACTTGGACACTGAGCCACTGACTGCAACTTTTTGACCGTGATTATCCAGCCAAGTCCTTATCCAATGAGTGGTTCATCCATCAAATGCATTTTTCTCCAATTTGGTGTCCTGGTTGTTGTGTGGGACAGTGTCAAGTGCTTTGCACTAGCCCAGGTATATGATATCAGTTGCTCTTCCTTTATCTACTGATGGTGTAACTCCATCATAAAAGGCCACCAAGTTTGTCAGGTATGACTTGCCCTTGGTGCAGCCCTGTTGATTACCACCAATCTCCTCATCTTTATATAACATGCGCCCTAGTAAGGCCTTCAGGAGGATCTGGTCTATAACCTTGCCAGGCAGAGAGGTGAGACTGATCAGCCTGTAGTTCTCTAATTTTTTCCTTTCTTGAAAATCACAGAATCACAGAATGGACAGGGTTGGAAGGGACCTCAAGGGTCATCAAGCTCCAACCCCCCCTTAAGGTAATGGATGACTGCAATGAGGTCACCTCGCAGCCTTCTTTTCTCCAGGCTGAACAAGCCCAGCTCCCTCACCCTGTCTTTGGTCAGGTGCTCCAGTCCCCTGATTATCTTTGTGGCTCTCCTCTGCTCTCCAACAGCTCTCTGTCTTTCTTGCACTGGGGCCTACAGACCTGGACACAGTACTCTTGATGGGGCCTCACAAGAGCAGAGTAGATGGGGACAATCACCTCCCTGTCCCTGCTGGCCACCCCTCTTCTGATGGAGCTCAGGATATCATTTGCTTTCCGAGCTGCAAGGGAACGCTGCTGGCTCATGTTAAGCTTTTCATCCATCGGGATCCCCAGGTCCTTCTCTTCAGGGCTTCTCTCAAGGACTGCTCCTTCCAGTCTGTATAGATACCTGGGATTCTTCTAGCCCAAGTGCAAAGCCTTGCATTTTGCTGTGTTGAACCTCATTAATTTCACCCGCACCCACCTTTCCAGCCTCTCGAGGTCCCTCTGAATGGCATCCCTTCCTTCCACCATGTCAGTCACACTACTCAGCTTGGTGTCATCAGCAAACTTGCACTCAATTCCATTGTCAATGTCATTGATAAAGATGTTAAAGAGCACCGGTCCCAAGACAGACCCTGAGGGACACCGCTTGTTATCGGCCTCCACCTGGACATAGAATCATTGATCATCACCCTCTGTCTGTGGCCTTTCAAAATTGAAAAAAAATGACAGTTTCCCCTTTCTTCAGCTACATCATAAGAGGAGAGGCCAGCAGGGAAAGTTAGGTGATTATTTCCCTCTGCTCTGACTTCTTGAGGCCCCATCTGGAGTATTGTATACAGTCCTGGGGCTGCTCACACAAGAATTACAGAGAGTTCTTGGACTGGGTCCAGAGGAGGTGGAGGGACAAAAAGATTATCAGAGGGCTTGAGTACCTCTTCTATGAAGAAAATTTGAGGGAACTGGGCATATTCATCCTGGAGAAGACAAGGCTCTGGGAAGATCTCATCTGGGAAGAAAATGTATAGTACAGTGGCCCAGACCAGTTTCAGATAATTACCAAATTTACCCTAAATAGTAGTGTACCTGGACCTTCCCTGAGAGAAGATAGATTAGATATTCTTATTCATTATATGAAAGAAAGGAAAAGGAAGGAAGGAAGGAAGGAAGGAAGGAAGGAAGGAAGGAAGGAAG
>NW_024884253.1:15466804-15569146 GCF_019232065.1 Centrocercus urophasianus
AAGGAAGGAAGGAAGGAAGGAAGGAAGGAAGGAAGGAAGGAAGGAAGCTCCAATACATACGAAAATGAATTCCCAAGCATTATTTCAGATTTTAGGCAAATTTCATATTTCTCTGTCAATAGACCATAATATCTAATAACACCATAGCTCCAGCTTCTTAAATATTACTTAGGAATCCATGTCAGCTAAACTATAGACTGAACTACTAAACTGAATATTGTTACTCAATTATTCCTATTTTCAAATTGTCGCATCATCCTTTTTTATTTTCAGTCTTTCAGTTCTCTCCCAACCAACATGGGTACAATCAGAAGAAAGCGTGGGTTAAGAAACATTCTGTAAATGAATTACATCTGTCTGTCCTGTCACAGACAAGAAGAGAATCTAAAACTATGGATGTGGGTCACACTGTGCCTCTTGGCCTCAGTGTCATCAGTGATTACAGACACATGTAATTTACAGATGCTTGAGTTCTTTGTATTTCAAGCATGCCAGTGCTTGATTAACCTCTTTTATGTCAACTGCTGTCCAGGGCAATGCACACTAGTGGCTCCCAGACAGGAGTATAACCAATCCCATCTACAGCTCCCTCCATCACTGTATTGGTTTGGTTCTACTGTAGTGTAAGTTTGGTATTTCTGCTGCTGGTAATCCACAAGATCTACCTGCCAGGCCTGCATGCTTAAATACAGCTAAGCAAGGCTGAATTTACGGTACGTGGAAATGAGGCTACAAAGAAGCCAGTTAGAGACTTTATTTCTCTCTTTTTTCATTCTTTCATTCACATTGAGGCAGTTGAGAGTCTTATCCATCTAACTGTGTGAGACCTATGGTCTGTTTGTTGTTTTTTCAAGTAGTTTCTTAATCCATCGTTAGCCAGAAAATTTTGTGATTCATCTCTTCTGCTTAGAGCCTATCCTTTGTCTACACCCACTGCAATGACTGCAGCTTTGCTACTGGCTAAAGATGATGTGGGTTTGTACCCTAAATTGATCAATTACCACAGACAGGATTTGTTAAAAATAGTTTAGCTCATGAGAGTCTGTCAGTCAACATCAAATTTCATATTAGGTTTAAATTACCATTTAATTAGTGATGAACATCTGGTGCGTTTATCTGCCTAATCTGACCTCATGCTATAATATATTTGCTTATTTATATATAAATGCTTTCTAAAATTGCAAACTATTCTGATTAGGTAAATTCTTCAGTCTGTCTTATTTCATCTTTTCTCTATTTTTTTTTCTGCGAGTGAAAATAGCTCTTTATACTAATGAATGGTGACATGTCAACAAATACAGAAATCTCAGAGTACCTTGACCTTTTTGCAAAACTGAGAACTCTGAACAACATTTGACTAAACATTTATGGGAACTGACCTTGTCTGGTACTACATGCTATATTTTATGATGACAACTCTAATTATTCCTGAGATACAGACATCTGAATATTGCAGTTTTGCATTGTGTACATTACAAATCCCATCACAGTATGCCAAGCACTCCAGCTGTTTTATATTGACACATTTTTACCTTCGTCTATATTTGGTTTCAACTAAGGTAAAAAACTAGCTGTCCTCATAAATGATTCTTACTATCCATTGAAGAAATACAGCATGACACAATTGTAAGAGATTATTCTTCTACATCATTGTCCCAAAGCTTGCTGGGGACACAGATGAACAAGTCCAAGCAAGTCCTGAGAAAGGCTGAGAAATCCTTTGTCTGGAGAACACTGATGGACAAGTCCTGGGCAAGGGTTGTGAAATCCTTTGTCTGAGAGACACAGATGTGGACAAGGCCAGGGGCAACAAGAGAGAGAGAGATAAGCTGCAGCTTAATGGCTGTGAAGCAGTCTTTTGTGTGGGCTTATCTTGAGGAAGATGGCCATCTCAAGAGGTACTCACATGACTCTTGCTCAAGTGCCCAGGGACTTCATGTGAGTAGAAAAAGAAGGATAAAATGGGGACCTACAATCATGAGGTTTAGGTTTTCTGGCAACAGATTCCTCACGAAGAAGAGGTTTCTGACATGAGAAGCCTCACCTCATGACCTGCCTCTCTCCCTCCTGGACTTGCTCTGTGCTCTACCTGCATGCTGAAGAAGAACAAAGGTGTCTGCCATCAGATTCCTCACTACGGAATTCCTGCACACTGACGGACTCTCCTGGCCCTGCTACCTGAGTCCTGCTGCTTCCTCCCGGATTGGCTCTGGACTCCCTCCGTGTTCTCCAAAGGATTTATCAGCCTTTGCCCAGGACTTGCTTGGATTTGTTCATCTGTGTCCCCAGCAAGCTTTGAGATAATGATGTTAAAGATTAATCTCTTGCACTCTGGCTGTGTAATCACCAGCAGTATGGACATAGGTTTTAAACTTCAAAGTGCCACTGTAAATTTATTTTGATCCCTTCTCTCTCCCATCCAAAATCAGCCTTCTTTTCTCTTTGGGTGGTGATGTGTTAGAATTAGGAAAGTGGTTTTTCTCAAAGTTTATATATTACATTTATACTGTATGCAAGTGCTTGAAAGTTTCCACAGTTTATTAAATATTGGCACAACAGCTGTAAATACCTAAAGCACAGCTGTCACGAAACTGTGATAGTGGTAGGTTGACGTTAGAACCATAAGAGAAGAAGCCCAAGTGTTGTCAGTGATGTCACTATAATTTTTAAAAGAGGTAAGAGGAAGAACTTAGGTGCCCTGAATTCGTAAGAAGTGCCAGAAAACTAGTGATTTTGAGAAGACAGTACATAAACAAAGCCCAGAGATAAATGGTGCTCCACTTTGAAGCTGAGCCTTCAGCAATGTCCTGCCTTAATAGGTTATGCTTTATATTGCCAAATATGCTAAAAAACAACATGAATTGTTTTCATATGGATAGAAAAACATATCAATGGCAGAGCTGTCAGTGGTAATTTCAAAAGCTTTACCCTCAAGTCTTCAACTCCTGATATTTTCCTGAGATTAAGAATTTACCTACTGGTAATTTAAGTTTGACTACAATCTGTATGGCACTGTCAATTACCCTCTTCTGTCTAAGGAATTTTTTGATAGAAGTCAGGATACAACTCTTAGTATTTATGTGCATGCTTTTGTCCTTTATCTAATTTTTTTTCCTTTTTTTTTTTTTCACTTTATTTGTTTCTTTTTGACAATTCCTCATAAAAATGTATTCTTTGCATTTGTTTTTGCTTTATTTCATTATTTAGGATACACTTATCTTTATATGATTTAAGAGTAAAATTTGGAATTATATATTTCAAGACAAGATATGCCCTGTTGTTAAAGTGAGAAAACAGAGGAAAATATAATAGTGAATTATCACTTTCTTAAACTTTTTATCTAAGTTGAATTGCTATCCTCGTTTCACGTGAAACATTATTTCGGAGTCTTTCAAGGTGAGGGTGGATCAGGCCCTGGGCAACCTGATCTAGCTATGGATATCCTTGCTCACTGCAGTGGAGTTGGACTATATGACCTTTAAAAGGTCTCTTCCAACTTTAACGATTTATGATTCTATGATTCTGATAAATTATAATCTTATGATTCTAATTGGATAAAAATAATTTATTTCCTTCAATACTTTTTCTTAAATTTCTAAATCTTGATTCCTCTTTCTATTTCCAAATAAAAGGTCTTGATTTAGTAACTCTGTTTTCTTGAAGAGCTTGGTGAAACATATTTTAACAAGACAGTGAAGGGGTCCTGAAATGTGTGTTCAGAGAATGGAACTGAAAAAAATTAGTATTAAATGTTTAAGTTGTAGAGACTTCGAGCAAATGTTCAGAAGCATTGGTATATGAACATTATAGGAAAATAGGATGAAAAATATCACCTGGATATTTCTATTGAGTTACTGTTTTGACTTTCAATCCTGCTACTTGTAGGTAAAGTACAGCATCTGGCACAAGAAGTCAAAATGAAGAGGTGAAGTTTCTTTACCAATAATGAAACCTGTTGTATGCATAAAACTGGTTAAAAATTATAAACCTACAATCTTTGCATAATATATGGGTGATATCTACCACATGCTACCAGAAAAATTCAAAACCCTCTTAATAAATCTTATCTTTTCTATGGTTAATCCTACTCAAGATTGATATAGAAAAAGTATGTTGGTGGATGAACGGCAACACAATGGGTCTTTCCCACTTTTAGAGGAACCTTGGCCTATTTATATCCAACCTTTACCGCCATAGTACCAGGAAACATGAAAATGATAAAATACCTAAAGTACACACTTTAGAACCTGATTTACATCTAAGTTCTTTTTTCAATAAATTTCTTTAAACTTTGCCAACATAAACTTTAATAGCTAAATTTCAACAGCTGATGATTTTAATGTTTACAGACTGTAAATTCTCTGCTTCTACATAGTTAGGATAAAAAAATAAATTGCCACTTGTAATGATGCTTACAAAGAATGTATCGGAAGAACCTTTATGTCCATAGTTTGAATTTTGAAATTTTAAACATACATACCAGAAGAAAGAGAAAGAAATTCCTTTCCAACTTAAGAAAGAAAATATTATGAAAATAAAATCATTCAAAAACTTTTATTTTTAAAATGCCGGTACTACTGTTTTGTGGCCAACCCAAAATAAGACAACCATTATCTCCTTTTTGATATATATAAGTATGCCTCCTTTTCTCCTTTTTGATATAAGTAAACATGCCTGAATAGATTAATCTTAGTGAAAATATGTCTGCTTGAAAACAGTGCTAGTCACAAATATAAACTACTTTAAGGAGTTTTGAGGTACCAAATCTTTCTAACTGAAGCTGTAACTGTGAATATGCCATTAATATGGAACTTCCACAGCCCTGCTTCAAATATCTCAGTGGATAAACTTGTGTTTAGAAGAATGAAATTCTGTTTTCTAGCAAAATTACTTAAGAGAAGTGAAGTAATTTATTAAAATAAAATTTATCACCACTTCAGATTCATCTGTTATCCCTCACATTAATGAAGTCTGAAAAGACGCTTCCATGCATTTTATATCTCCAACTTCTTTTTGATTGAACTATTATCAGTAAAAGTACAAAGCACTGAGAAATACAGGACTCCAGAGATAATTTTGTCTTTTCTTAACTGTAAGATCTGCCTAGTCATCAGGCCTTTATCTTATTACAGCTTAGGTCTGCTAATTCTCTAATATACTAAGAGCCCATCACACCTACGTAGCCATTGAAGAGCAAAGATTAGACATTTAATTTGAATTGGAATTCCTGGAGACTCTTATGAAATTTTGAAGCTCTAACTAGGAGTTAATGAATATAAAATAGTCTGTGTTAACAAAATGTGTGTGGGGGGGGGGAAAATAGCAACCAACAGGAAGTTAACCTCAAAGCTGGGAGAGATCACCTGCCAGCATTGCTCTTGTCCTGGCATAGGACTCCTTGGCAGCTCCTTGTGCTTTCTGCTTATTCTATAAAAAATAAATGAAAAAAAAAAAAACCAAAACAGAGAGAGAGAGAAGATGTTGCTAGTATCATTGCAGATGAATGAGTAAAAAATGTTTGCTTCATTTTGATTATCCTGCTAAAAATCTTTGTAAGACAAATAATAGGTTTTGGTTGTTTTTTTTTGTTTGTTTGATTGATTGATGGATGGATTTTTTTTTTTTTTTTTTTTTTGTCTATGTAAAATGTATTTTCCCTTTTACTCACAATTAGAAGTTAAGCATGGTATACTTCATAACAGCAACAACAAAAATCTGATACTTATAAAGGAGTTCCAATAAGTAAATAATTGTCTCTTATACCTTTATGAATCCTGACACAGTCTGAATCTTAAAATATAGTATTTCTTTCTTGGGAATGCATAAAATGTATTTTTAGTAGAAATACATTAATGGTGAAGAAATATGTTTGACAGTGTAAGTTGTCTTTGAGACTATGATGTAGTTTACAGTATTGCAGTTTGAGGACTTCTTTCATATGTTGATTTTACGTACTATTTTTGATGTACATAACATTCCTAAAGAAATGAATATAATTTCTTGGTTTGTAGATAAACTAATATTGTTCCTGAAAAAAAATAGCTCTAATATCAATATAATTTTTATTTATTTTTTTATATACTCCAGTTATATCTGGAGTAAATGAGCAGATGATATTGCAAATTGAAAATCTGATGAATGGCAGGGTCCAGAGAGTTGTGGAAAGTGGCACAAAGTCTAGTTGGAGGCAAGTCACGAGTCGTGTACTCCAGGGATCCACTCCTGCTTAACATTGATGGTCTGGATGATGGGACAGCTACCAGGCAGTCTCAGATGACACAGAACTAGAAGAAGTGGTGAAACGCCAGAGGTTCATGCTGTTATCCAGATAGACAAGGACAAGCTGAGGAAATGAGCTGACAAGTATCTTATAAAGTTCAGGAAGAGAAGTGAAAAGTCCTGCATACGAATAAAAACAACCCTATTCTCTAGTACATGCTGCACACCAAACAGCAGGAGAATTCTGGGGAAGACCTAGGGGTCCTGGCTAGACAGAAAGTTGATAGTACGTTATTTTGATAAAAATTTACATTGTGATTATGGTAAACTGTGGTACATTATTATTTGCTGACCACTATTGGTGTTTAAGAGAAGATGGAAGATGTGATTCTTACCTTAATATAACAATTTTTTAAAAAGTTTATCATTAAGACACTCTTTTTATTCAAGGAATTCCTCCAACTTTGTTCTTTCGCCTGCCTGAGCCAGATGCTCTTGTCATTCACTGGAAAATCTTCAGCTTCTTAGTCTGGTACTTTACTACTGTAGGAAAGTGCCCACAGTGTAACAATTGCGTAAGTTTCTTCTGATTGTATCTTGGTTTAATGAACTTAGACCAATTGACAGAATTTCTGTGTGTGTTTCATTGCATTATCAGAGTTTCATAAAATGACTTCAATAATTAAATCTTGAAAAAATGCTCTTGGCTATAAGTATCCTTAAGTGAAATTTTAAATTAACATTCATATAATGCAAATGAGATGTTAGCTAATGTGAATGTTGTAATCACTCATCCAATAGACTTGGAAAGCAATTTAGAGTGAATAACAAAATTGTACTAATAGATGCATTTAGACATATCTGCTTATGAAAGAATTACTGTTTTGTCCCTCGAGAGAGTCTTAAGCTATACATGAAAATAAATAGAAAGATAAAACAAATCTCATCAGAGAGGAAATCCTGCTTTGTTTCCAAGTGACCCTAATTTAATGATGATTATCCTTTCTAGTGCAAACCAATTTGCTATTGGTATTGCTATGATAAACATATATAATGGCTAAAGCTCTTGAAGATATTAATATTAGCACATATATCTCTACCCAGCTTCTTCTATTTCTTTGGCTATTCTGCTATATTCAAATGAAAATAAGTCAGCTACCTATTTTTCATATATCTTTTCCTCTAAGCTAGTACATTCTCTATCTATCAGCTATTATTTTCACTATATTAATTCTTGGTGCATCAGAAGGCTCAGAAAAAAAAAAAAAAAAAAAAAAAATACAAAGGAAAAGTCCTAAGACAAAGGGAAAAAGAAGTCTCTTCTTTTCTGTTTCTCTCCCCTCCCCTCTTCTGCCCTTCCCTTTTCTTCCTTTCTCACATAGGGGAAGCTGAAAAATATTACTTCTTATTGAGAAAGGAAAGAACATATTTGTGATTAAGCTCAGTAAATGACAAGGGCTGCTCTGAAAGTAATGTCCCTTGTTTTATTATGTTGGATGCTGGTAGTATGGCAGCAGAGGCTGAACCCTCTTGCCAGTATTCTGTTAAAGTCTGTTGCCATGCAACATATGATGGCAGAGAGACATTCTGGTAAAATGACGTCTGACATAGAAACATGTATGAAGCAGAAGTGTGCAACTGAATCCCTCTATGTGAAAGACATATTTGTGAGCGCAGTGAGATAGTGTGTAGTGCATTTCAGCAGTGGCAACTGTTGGTCACCTCCAGTCTTTGAATCTATTATTTTTTTAAAGAAAAAAGAAAAACAACAAAGCTAGTAAACAGGTGTGAGTTTTTCATTTGTTTTTCTATGTTTTTTTTTTCCCAATTATTATTATTTGATATCTTTTTTTATTTGATATTAAATGTAACAGATTTGTAATTAGATAGGTCACTCCACTGAAGTGCTGCTTCATTAACACTTTGAACATTTATGGAGACCAAACAGTGGATGTGAGTACAGTGAGGTCATGGATGGTGTGTTTCAGCAATGACAACAGTGACAGTGGGTCACTTCTGCTGGGGCAGACTTTGATGAGCACTGCATGCAGGTTCTTGTTCATTACTGGCAAAATGCATAGCTAATGGTGGTGACTATACTGAAAATTAGTGTTTCATAGCTGAGAATTTGCTCAACCAAACTGTTATTGAGTTCTTTGTATCTGATGTAGTTTCCATGGAAATAAATAGGAGTGAATAATTTTGGAGAAACTTATGTATATGTGGCCCAAGACATTTCCTGTTGATTCAATGCAATCCAGGCAAGCCAACAGGTTGGACACCCACGTATAATCTAATAGCCCTCTGGCAAGTACTTGCAACTGCTTTAAAGAAATGTTCTATAAATATGTAGTCAACTGAGGTCTGCTTCTCCTTAGAAGAAATACTTCAAAGCTGACTAAATTATTGAAAACTGTTTGGGCTACATGTGATAATTCTGTATGAAGAATAAATAGAACCTGAGTGTCATTAAACATAGGCAGCTTCTGATGATACAGAGAAGCAGTTTATTATCAGCACCAATAGGCTTATCAAGGAAATCACAAAAACAGTTGCTCTCAGAGAATACTATATTCTATTGAGTATCAACTCCTTTTATGTACAGCAAGTGCAGCAGATTTCAGATAAGAAGTCACATCACATCATTCATGAATAAGAATCTGAATTTTTGAAGATCTTAAAAGTAATTTACTAGCTCTTCTTTAGCACTACTGAATGAAACTACTAAATTCAGAGATTTAAGCGCCAATGTTAAAACACCGAATTGTATTGATAGTTAGCATGATAAAAAAAAGCTGTTACTCAAGAAAACTTAAAATGCTTATCAATATTTAAAAGATTTATAACTTACACATATTTTTGGTTTCCAACTATAACTGTGTAAGAAAAAAAATTAATTTCTGAAATAATTGACAATTTATAGTATCATTTGCTAAGAATGCAAATAAATCAAATTCTTTATTAAGGTGTTTTCTACTCCATATTTTAAATGACTTTTTGAATTTAGACTGTTTTTGAAAATGAAATGTTCTTAAAATTACATCTCATCAGATTTCAGCCTGAAGTGTCTGAAGAATTTAAAGACCTGTCCTCAGGAATTTGATTATGGAAGCAGTTTCAAATATATTGCCTTTTCTGGAAAAGCAGCAATAACAAAATAGAACATCCAGGAGGATAAATATTATTTGCCTTAGTCACACTGTGAGGAAATGAAGAACTGATAAAGAGCAAGGGCATAGGAAAAATAAATATTACAAGGTAGAAAGGAAAATATAAAATAGTGGTTAAATTTCAACCATTTTATGTGTCCTGTAAAATCATATATTATAGAGTACAAACACTTACAATTGAGTGCAATTTACTGTATACATTGATTATATTGGCATATTGGCTCAGTAACATCAATAGTACCCATCATAAGACACTGTGATTTTATTGGTTGGCTGGTGGGTAGGTTTTTGTGTTTTGGTTTTTGTTTTGTTTTGTTTTGTTTTGTTTTGTTTTGTTTTTTTCTCTGCGGTCATAAAATAAATCAGAAGAAATGGCTTAAGAAAAAAATACCAACAAGCAAGGGCAAAGAAAAAAAAAATAAAATGGAGGAGTAATGCTGGAGATTTTATTACAAAAACACATAAAGAAAACTCTACCACACTGTTTCTAATCTGAATCTCTTCAGTAGTAAATCACCCTGGTTTTCTGGCAGGCTGTGAAGTCCTGAGTGCTGCAGTAAAACATGTAGGGATTTTACTCAACTTTATGAAAAATTGCACGCCATTTACATTTTCAGAGAGATTGCTCTGGATGTCCATTGGAACAACTGAAACTGCAAGACTGTGGGATTTCAAATACACATCTTTTCTAATCTGATTTAAATTAAACTTCTGTTAAACTTATTTTACCATTTGTTTATTAAGTCAATGGGCTGAACTACTGTTAGAGGAAAAATTAGGAAATTTAATTCAACATAGTTCACAACACATCTAATTTGGATCAATAGTCTTAGAATATGATCTCTTGAGGTTCCTTCCAACCCCTGTAATTCTGTGATTCTTTGATTCTGTACTATAAAATGAATTTTCTTGAAAGCATAGAAACAGCTTATTTTTCTATTTATGAAGCAATTCTAAAATTAAGCAGTCCTAATTTTATATAAAAAGACTGTGTAAAAAGACTGGGCTGACTGTAACTTTGAAATACCAACATTTCAGCTATATGTACTCCATCAGGGCTATAATCTGACATCAAATTATCAGTGGAATTCTAAGATGTTCGAAATGATCATTCAAGTAAAAAACTTTGGGATATCCCTAAGCGTAAATTATATTTCATTTACCTTTCAAGTTAATTAACATATATTAAAAAAAAAAAAAAAGAAAAAGAAAAAAAGAAACTCCATACTACTTCTATGGTAAGAGAAGTTGCAATAAAAGACACCAAGATCCAAGTGGCTAATTGTACAAGGTGCGAACATATCAAGATGATAGACATATCTAAATTTTCACATCTGAAGATCCACATATTACACTAAATGATTGTCTAGTATGAATTGATTTCCTGGATCAGTACTATATACATAATACATAAATTAAGGATGATGGAAAGATTGTGACAAGAAATCAATTAAATAATATAGTTTCAGAATTCTAGGATTGACTATTAAATTCTCTCCTTCCTTCCTACTGACATTCAAACAGATTTTCTTTTCATGCCCTTGTGGAATTCACAGTTCTGAAAGATATGGAACAAGTGGAGAGTTATTCAAGACCCTGAATTTTTTTAGTGTACTTCCAGTTTAAGGAATTAGTGTACAAACTTTTGAAAACTGTCTTCAGGAATAAAGGACCAGAAGAGAGTTGGCCTCTATTTAAGCACACTTTTATTAGAGTGAAAGAGTTGTTATTTCAAAAGTGTAAGATATCAGGCAGGGCTGGAGACTAGCATGTCTTAGTAAGGAATTCCTGGTCAAACTGAAGTGTGAGAAAGAAAATGCATAAGCAGTTCAAAATGTTTCTTAGGAAGAGTATATAAATGTGTACCAATAGGATCAGAAAAATTAAGACAAATTGGAACTGAATTTGGAAAGGATGATATGATTGTTCAGAAAAGGATGACTGAAGAAATCATATTCCCTTGATAAACAAGACAGAAGAACTAGTGATGACTGAGTTGGAGAGGCTAAAGGACTTTTTTATTTTTTATTTTTTATTTTTATTTTTATTTTTATTTTAATTTTTTTATTTTTTTATTAATTCTCACTGGTTATTGCTCTTTGCACATCTTTCAAGTCCTTGAGACTGAGGGAACAAAGTCCCTTGCACTGTTAGAGAAGATCACACCAAAGACTACCTGACTTATCTAGTGGCTTCCTGTGATAGAGTAGCTGCAGTAGCGGGCATGGACAGAGAAATAGATGTAATGTCCCTGTAATTCTGTAAGACCTTTGATAGGATCCTCCACAACTTTCTCACCATCAGAATGGAGGGACATAGATTTGATGGATGAGCTGTTAAATAGATGAAGTATTGACTGAATGGCCACCTTGAAAGAGTTAGAACCAATGATTCAGTGTCCAAATGGAAAACAGTAATGAGTGGTGCCTCTCAAGTGTCCATACTGTGATCAGTACTATTTAATTGCTCCATCAGTGACACATTTAGGGAGATATGAGTGCATCTTCAGCAAGTTTGTGATGACAGCAAATAGAGCAGTTGATGTACTATATGGAATGGATGCCATCCAGAAGGGACCTTAAGAGGCTTGAGGAGTGAATCCTTACCCTAAAATTAGATTAGGTAGTTCATGGTTCTAACAAAATATGTTTCCAAGGTTAGAAATTTCATAGCATTCTTAGGAAATCTGTTACAGTAATTGAGCACACTCACTGTGATTTATTTTTCTCCATTTATATTCAGTGAGAGTTTTATTTGTTTAACTTCTCCTATTGCTTTTGAAAAATATTTCCTGTCTTTTATCTCTTCGACTCCCTTTAAGGAGTCACTCACTCACTCACTGTTCTTCTTTTTCCCAGGTAGAATAAATCTAATTCCTAGGCCTTTCTTTATAAAACATATTCAGTGTTCCTCAGTCATCTCAGTGGACCTTCCTTATTTCAGTTTTTCAGTATTTCTCACATACTGGGGACAAATACTATACGTGTGACCTCGAGAATGTTGACTAGAAGGGAATAACCATTTCTCATGTCTTGTCTACTAAACTCCTTAATGCAGATCAATATGTGAACAACTTTCTCTGTCACATTCATACACAACAAAAAAAGGTTAAAAAAAAATAATTTATGTAGGCAAGAAACTAATGTAAGACTTATGCAATTGAATTTCAACTGAACCTGATTTTTAATTCTTAGGCAAAAAAATTATCTTGTTCTCGGGCACAAAATTCTGAAACTTATGCAGCATACACTAGGGCTCTGCAAAGTTAAATTTAGTGGTGCATGGGAGACAGACAAACAAGAAATTGATATTGCATGAAATGCAAAGCATTATTGTTTACAGAACAAATGTGTAAATAAGCTCTTCTGCACTATCTATTGTCTCGTTCCAATTTATAGGAGGGAGATGAGCTTCTTTTAATATCTATGTATATATGATATATAATATGTATACCCGGCATGAGATCAAGAAACAACGGTTCAAATGTTGGTCTGACCAGATTATTACAAATCTTGATCAGGGAGATGGGGAAGGAGAGGATGGACGCTGTTATGAATTAGGGTAATCGGGAAGGGAAGGAGGGTGATAGAAAAGATAGGAAAGAAGAAGCAAGGAGTCTTTGTAGGCAGCAAGAGGGAGATAGTCACCACCATGGTTCCAGTGTGGTTCGTAGTTCAGTCATTGATCTTCAGTAGTGGTGGGTCATCAGGCATTGTTGTTCAGTTGACGAGGACAGTGACCATAGTGATAATGGCCCCTTTTCAATGCTTTCAAAGTGGTTGAGTCCGCTCTCTTTGGAGTGTCAGCTTCTGGCTCTGTGATCAGCAGAAACTCCTTTGTTCCTATCTTCCTGGCCTTGCCAGCATATAAGAGGGAGCAGGAAGGCACTAACTGGTATCTTGCCTTCACAGGATACAGTGGCATCATTCCCCAGTTTCCCATAGCAAGCTGGAGTTATCTGGTCACAGGCTAGGTCTTCCTCCAGTAAACTGTCCTGAGCACTATCTTCCAAAGGTAAACAGCTAAAATTGTCCACACAGTGATGTTGATTGCCACACGGCAACACCCATCTCTCATCTCCTAGATTCTTATCACAAGAAATACCACAGAAGCAAGCTTTGAGCCACAGAAAACAAAGAAGTTTTCAAAATATATACACAATCCTTAAAGTGTGTTAATTTACAGTCTTAGGAGAAAAACAGTTTATTTTTATTATTTAAGTTAAATTTTATGTCAATATTACGTCCAGTTTTTTTTTTCTCCAAATGTTTATTTGCATGATGCTGAATATGTCAATAACAACAACAACAAAAAATCATTTGATCTTCAGCCAAGCCTAAATAGTAGCTCAAACTAATCCCTTCTCTAAAAACCAGAGAGCAACCATAGAAAGTTATGAACAGAGTTAGTGACACAAGAAATATCTAGAAAGATAATACCAAAGCCAGATGGATTCATAATTCTTACTAACACTCATTACTATATCAACAATTGACAAAAAATGAAATAAATACCTTGCTGGAATCAGATAATATAGAAAATTCCAGAGTTTAAGGTGTTTATCAATACCTCCATGGGAATACGTATATATTTATCCATAGCACTGAAATTATTTATTTATTTATTTATCTGGTATATTTATCTATTGATAGCAATTTCTAAGAACAGTAAACACCACTTGCTACTGCTTAATTTTCCCTTCTCTTAAACATGCACAATGTACTTCTTTTCTGCACAGGACACATTGTGAGTGTATGTGTGTATATTTATGTTGACAAATATCTGTTTTTCACTGTCAGAGTTAATGAGATCAATCTACACCCACGACAGGGGAGCAGTAGGCCCCTGCCTCCCCCTCTTCCCCCACCCCTCTAGCCCCACAAAATGGGAAGGAAAAAAGGAAAAAAAAAAAAGCAGCAACAATCTATGGAGGAAAACTTATTTTACTAACTATGATATCGGAATGCAAGATAACACAATATACTACAGTCTAATTGAAACTGAGACTAATAAATCAAATAAGATAGGAGAGAGAGAGTTCCTGAGACTGAATCAAACCTGAAAAGCTTGGAACAGCTAGGAAAGCACCCTCCAGCACCCACTGCAAGGCAGTAAGAGAGCGCCCCCCACGCGGAAGGGCCAGATCCCGTGACTTCTATAATGTACAGGTATTGGTACTTGGAATTGGAACATTAACACTTCAACTCCCAGTGCATAACTACATGATGTTATGATGAGGAATACTGAAAACCAAAAAACATAAAACCATGACATCCATATATGTTTTTTTGACATATCTGTTCAATTGTTTACAATATTCTCTATTCTTACTTCTAGGGCTGCTCCTCCGGGAAATATGACTCTATGGTTTAGTGTTAAGTGTCCATCAAATAATGTTGCCAAGATCCATCCTTTTCTGCCAACATTTTACTTATTAATCTGTATGTAGAATGTCTGAGAGCAATGCCTGTCATCAAATAAAACCCAAATTTGTCCTTTTGATTTTCTAATCAGGTTCTTTATTCATTTTACTCTGATATGCAGATACTGTACCTGATTTCTGGAAGTACTCTGATTAAATATGGTTCAACAGCAATGTCTTTCTAAGTAACTACTGCAGTCAGTCATATATGCTTCATTAACTGAAGTGTGGTGAGCATTTGAAATTTTAGGATGAAAAGAAGCCAAGAAAATCATTTAGGTATACTGCATTTTGCCTTAGCAGTTTTCTTCACGATTTAATGACTAAATGAAAGGAAATGGGAACAGAAGTACTTAGCAGTATTTCTCCTATTACTTGCTCTGTGATCATATTGAAAAAGATGCTTTACAAATTCCTGTATTTTTAAAGTTAAATGTTTCAAAGACATAGTCTTTGAAATAGGTGGCTTAGATGCCACAAATTATTTCCCCCCAAAAATCAGCATTCCATAGCTTGCAATTCTAACCTACTGTGTTAACACTGCATTTAGTAAACATCTACTGCTAATCTAATTCAATCCTAATTCAAATTCATGGGAGAATACAGATACTTCTATACAAGAATACTTGGCTCTCTGGAAATCCAGGGTTGCAATTGTATTTATTGCCATGCTCTTTCACATAAGATCTTGAACTCCATCATGCTATGATCACTGCATCCTAAGCTGCCCCCAACATTCACGTCCCTGACCAGCCCTTCTTTGTAGGTAACAAAAAAGTGAAGTAACACATACTTTGCCATCAGCTCCTCCACCATCAGTGTGGAGAAGAAGGAACAGCAAGCCTGTTCTGTGTTAGCAAAATGCTTTTATTATTTTCCAAGAACAGAGTTTTTCAATGGAAAAATGCTCCATTTAAAAGAGGAAAAACAAAAACGAATGCAACAACAGGAAGACACCTGAAAAAGAATAGATCTGTTATTATGTAGTACATAAAGCCATCTAAATTCATCAACGTAGCTATAAATTTTATAACAATGGAGAAAGTATGAGTGAAGCATAATCCTTCTTTTATTTATATTAACTTGCTTCCTTTCTTCAACTCTGTACTGTGTTACTTCTTGTGCTACCTCATTCAGATCATTCATTCCAGCATAAAGATACTATCTTTCTTATACTTTTTTTTTTTTTTTTTTTTTTTTTTTTTTCAATAAAATACAAATGGGTATTCAGATAGAACAAGCACAGTTCAGAAAATCTTTAGAGATTAAGCAAAAAAAGTGTTTAGCAGACAAAATGTGAAGGAAACCTTCTAATTTAAAATCCACAATATTGAGGGTTTGTTGGAAGAGATGTAATACTTACAAATGCAAATGAATTTGAAATTCAGATTGACACTTGACTTTTTTATATTAATATAGATTAGATTTATGGAAACTAGTAGTGGAAGCAGATGTCTTTTGTAATTACTTGCATAATCTCAAACTAGTATCTGATCTCTTTTTTTTTTTCTTTTTTTTTCTTTTTTTTACGATTAGCCTCTGAAGATCAGGGAAATCTACATGTATGTATCTATAACCCAAGGCTAAGAAACAGTCATAAGACATAAGTCTCCCCATACAGCAAAGAAAATGTTACTCCTAGACACAAGGAGGATCTTAGGGAATTGTATGTACTAACCAAGTCATTTCAACATAAAACTTGTGATTTGGTGATGCTGGGAATCCTAATATGACTGTGGCTTCATCAAATTTAGATATCCATTCTTTTTAAAAGATGTGCTCCAACACAACTCATTAGAGTTCTCTACCAAATGCAGTTATCAAGCATCGACCTTTCAAACATTTTAGACTGTTTATATATATATAAACATATATGTATATACATATATATGTATGTTTATAGCCCAAAGACAACTTCTGCTGTTGTGCTGTGTGATATGATGTGACTAGTCTTCTCTGCAGCACCAAAACTACTTACAGTAGGATGGAACTAACCCATGCAATCGATGCATTTTAGTAAAATAGTTGTAGCCAAATGAAACTCTATTATCATCCAAGTGCCTGGAAATGATTCTTTTTTCAAAAGATATGTTCACTTAGAAATAACATAATTTTTCTATCTCATGTTCTTTATTCAACAACCTGAAAGATAAAGTAGGAACTACATTTTCATAGCTCTTCCATGCCTGCCTCTTTGATAACAGCATCTCAGGTTTAGGTTTAGGAGATATTAATTTAAAACATGAGCAGAAATGTTTCATGCTTAAGCCATTTCTGAGAGGGATATTTATGTAAATATCAAGATATATTTACGCTTTTCATTCAAATATCTGTTTTTATCATTTGTAAAATGTGTCTTCATAGAAAGATAGCTGCTTTTTTAATTACTTTGCAGCAAATTGTGAATTCATTCTGTGTTCTGAATATCAGTACCAAATCCTTTTTTATTATTTTATGTTTTTCTAAATCATTGGATTGGAAGCCTAAAAGCAGAGGCAATTAGAAGTATTAACAAATGACAATAAAAAAAAGTATTGCTTTTTGCTGTAATGAGATAAACGTGAGTCATTTCCATGATGCCTTGACAATTTTGCTTACTTTGTCTCAAGATAAACTGCTATATCTCTTAATTGAGGGAATTCAAATATATATATTTAGCATGTAATTTAAATGGAGTACCACACCACAGAGCAATACAGAGGTCATAATAAAATGAATGTTCCTTTAACATGTACATGAATTTACAGTCACTTTGTCTTGATTTTTAAATATTCAGCTTTTTAAAATTTATTAACATATAAATTAGATATATCAAATATATTTGATGTAAGTTTTTTAAATTATTTTTGTCAGTGACAGAATAGGACATAAAGAGTTTCAATTCCTCTCATCTTGATTAGGAATAATACTGTGTTTTGGTTGTCAGGTTGTTGATGTGAGATTTTTTTACTATTTTCTTAAATGAAACAAATGAAAACAACACAATACAAACTTCTGATCACATGATAACTAAAAATATATATACATGCTTTAGCTAGAAGAATTTAGTTCACTAACTTCAAAAAATAATATTGACATACAGATGTGGGAGCACCTTCAAATTCAGAGACTATGGCCCTCACGGGGAATTTCAACATTTTAATATATGTTAGATGTTGCAGTTTAACCACTGGCAGGCAGCTAACCACTACACAGCTACTCAGTCACTCTTCCTAGGAATTATACATAGAAGCAACACGAAACAAAGGATTCATTCATCCCATTCATTAGGATGACAAAAACTGTACCTATGAACACATATTCTTCCTCCTTTCCCTCCCCCCAGCTTTTAGCACTGAGGATAACATCATATGATGAGGAATATCCTTGTGGCTAGTTGGGATCATCTATCCTGGTTTGTGTCAACCTAATTGCTTAGGCAGCTCCAGCCAACTCACTGGCAGAGCAGCAAGAGAAGCAGAAAAGACCTTGACTCCAAGTAAGCACTGCTCAGCAACAGGTAACACATTGTTGTGAACAGTATTTTCATCATAAATTAAAAACACAGCACTATTCCAGCTACAGTGAAGAGAATTAACTCTATTCCAGCCAAAATCATGACGAAGAGAAACATGGATGTAAGGGAGAACGTCCAATGAGGGGAATGAATTATCTCTCCTCTGAGGAGAGACTGGAAAAGAGGAAGCGGAGGTGGAATCTAATCAATGTAAAATTCATCTGCAATTAAGATAAGGCAGGCTCTTTTTAACACTGTCAAGTGTTAGGGAAGAGACTTTTATTTAGCAAACCTTAACAATTATGTACTGAGAAATATACAAAAGTGTTAACGATTTTTTCTAAACTATATAAATTATAGATGTTCTAATCTATATTTTAGGAGACAGCACTATGCAAATAACAGTAAGTACTCCAGTTAGTGAGACTTTAAATAGAAATACTTATTTCAAGAGTAATAAATACATACAGAAGGATATAATTTTATAGCTTTATCTATAAAGATGACCAGACATCTTTCAAGGTCAAGACTATTCAATTGGGAAAATTTTTACCTTTTTGCTTGAAACATTGGTCATTTAAAAAGATTTGATTTCTGCATTGTTGCTCTGAATCTGACATTTATCCAAAGTAGTCAATCTGTTCATTAGAGCACTGAATTAATGCTTTCAGTATGACCTCCCATGCCAAGATACCAGCATGACTGAAATAAATATGCACAACTAAAACGAAGGGAAAAGATCACTGGCAATTGGTTTTGCCTTTCAAAAGCTTTACTACTTCATGTAATGTCCAGGCATGAAGTAATGCTGAAGGATTAAGACAAATCAGATATGTGATTTTAATTTAATTGTGAGAAGTTAGATTATCATTTTGGATTTCAATTTTTTATCATTTACTTCATTGCGAGATATTATGAAATGGCAATATCTTTTTATAATGAAGATTTTTTCAATAATTTTAACATATTCTTTACAAGAATACCTATGAGAAATGGAAGACAACAGTGAAAGGCTGTGTATAACTTTTTACCTGTATATTACGGTTTGACTAGTATTTTTATTCTTAAGGTATGGTTTAGAATTGACCTATGTATGCAAAAAAAGAAAAGCTGTGAGTTTTATCATTGGATTATAAATATTATATTGTATTATAGATTGATTATACTGTATTATAGATAGGCAATTTGATGGACTAATTATGTAAACTGTATTTTTTTTTATCTAGAAACACTAAACTCACAGTTTCCTATAATGAATTCAGAAGCAAAAGTTCATCAGTGGCATAATATCTCATTACGTGCACTCCTGTCTTCTCCAACAGACTTTTATCTGTTTGACCATAAGAGAGAGATCACTTTGTTCATATTCTTGAATCAGAATAATGAATGATACACTGCACAGCCCTCATGCCTGAATATACAATTTGTTGGTATCCTAAGTATGATATAAGGGTATAGTATTTTCCTAAACATTCAAGATTTCTTTTCAATGAATTTAACAGACATGAAAAGGGAAGGAGTCATTGATAACCATAACAGGATTTGATGACAGAGGCCCAAGATTTCAAATAATTCTCCACTGTATAGAGCAGCAAATTAAATTTGCAGAGTTAAGTAGAATTAAAAGTTATTTTCTAAGAGCACAGTAGTGAGAGCTTACGCCCTCTTGGCAGAAAAAGAAAAAAAAAAAACAGTAGAAAGTATAGTGTGAATTTAGCATTTCTAATTCTATCTTAATATAGCAGTTTCCAAATTTTATTTACACACCTACACAAATGACTTCAGTCAGTCAAATGGGAGATGAAACAATGTCTTGGCAGACTAATCTTCGCTAGAAATTAGATGCATGATATATCTTCATCCATTCGTCTTGACTATTCAAATAGTCATTTTATTGTCTTCTTCATTTACTTTCTTCTCACGGATATGCTTGAATTTCACTCCTACTTGCTACAGGCCTTTAACAGCAGCATGGATTACCTGACTTTTTAATCTTTGAATTTTTATTTTTTTATTATCCCCACAGACTAATCTTGTAATTTTTTTAAATCTTGTAATTGTTTTAAATCTCATGAAAGTAGATCCAGATCTTTACTGTTCCCTCATGGTTTCTAAGTTTCCTGGCATTGGCTTACTTAACCCACAGGTATTCTCAGAATCCTTCTGGTTTATTCCTAATCACTGGGCACATTTTCCAAGATTTCAGTCTTACTAAAACATTATTTCTAAGATCAGCAGGCAGCCTCCCTGCAAATATTGCAGGTGGATTTGAAGATAAGGGGAGTGGAATCATTTTGGCTTACATATTAGACAGGCATCTAAAGAATGGCTGTTTCCTGAACTGGTGAGTTTGAGCTATAAGTTCTACAACTTCTAGATTTTTATTTATGATTAAGCAGTTTCCTTAACTAGAGGAATTTAGCTACGCATGTTCAGTACTCTAGTGACTAATTTGGTTATGCAGTATGTTCAACTCTTCAGACAAAAAACCACGAGAAAAGATATTTGATTACTTTCTATTTTCATAGAGATGACTATTAACTATAAGTTGTTATCATATTACAAATTCTGAATTCAGATTTTTACATACGACCAAATGTCAACAGATATGCTTAGAAGATAAGCTTCTGGCAGTTGCTGGAGACACAGTTTGGCAATGGTTTTAATACAGGCACTGCAAACATCCAGGTATTATTGAATCTTTTCCCTTTGGTATTTATTGTATGGGGTTTTGCTTGTTTCTTTGTTTTTGTTTTTAAATAATGAAGTATAGGTATGCACCCTCTTCAATGGCAATCTTCCTTTTGAAAATAAATATCTTATTTCAGAACAGCAACAAAACTTCTGAAAACAACATTTCTTATCTTAAATTCCAGAAGCATCAATTCAGAAGCATTGGTCACACATGAATTTATTATATGTGAATGTAATAGATTGAAAAATATTATGTTTGATCTAAGAATAGAATGATGGAATTATAAAATTATAAATCATATTATCAAAGAATCACAGAATCATAGAAGCATAGAATCACAGAATAACAAAATGGCTTGGATTGGAAAGGACATTTAAGATTGTTTACTTCCAGATCCCTGCTGTGGACAGGGTTGCTACCCACTAGATCAGATTGCCCAAGGTTCCATCCAACCTGGCCTTAAACACTTCCAGGGATGGGGCATCCACAGCTTCTCTGGGCAACCTGTGCCAGTGCCTTACTATGTTCTGAGTAAAGAATTTATTCCTAGCATGTGATCTAAATTTCCTCTCTTTCAGTTTTAAACTATTCCCCTTGTCCTATTACTATGGCCTGTGTAAAGTTGTTTTCCATCTTTTCTTTTAAGATCCCTGTAAGTAGTCAGAGGCCTCAATGATATCTCCCTGAAGCCTTCTCTTCTCCAATCTGAAAAAGCCTTTCAGAGCAAAATGGAATGGAATGGAATGGAATGGAATGGAATGGAATGGAATGGAATGGAATGAAAAGGATGAACAGTTCTGTTGGAAAGAACCTACAAAGATCACATAGTCCTACTACCTGACCACTTCAGGACTATGCAAAAGTGAAAGTATATATAATGCCTGAATAATCATTGTTCTAGAAAAAGCACTGAACATTCTTGTTAGATACTCACTTAAAATTGTTTCTACTATTTTGTCTGGAAGATGTTTGTTTTATACCAATTGGAATTGATTAACGGAACAAGAAACAGCAATTACTTGGAATAAGTCAGCACAAGAATAAAAGTATTACACAGAAAGGAACTTAACAAACATGAATTGTAGGCCTTTAAATGTCTTATTTATTTCTGTCCTACATTAATGCTAGCTTTTATTTTATTGGGTCTCCATGTCACTTATGGCTGTGAATAAATTTCTTTACAGGTATAGTAACATGTCTTTCTGGGGGCACTTTTAATCTGGAATAGGATAGGAGAAGGCAGAAAACTGATGTTTCAAATTCTCAGCCTGAGCAACATTCCCATGATGCTTACACCACTGTGACCCTACAAACTCCAGTGTAAGCAGATAAGAGAGCTTGGGCATTTCATCAGATTTCCACTAATTTCAGTATTTTGAAATTAACATTGCATTAACATGCAGAATAATTCTTGCAAAGGTAAGGCTAAAAGCAAAATAAAAGAACAATCAAGACTTCTTAAAAATATTTAATTTACACATTTATTACCTTTTACTAGAGGCAGTCAGGTCATGAAAAATATATTAGAAACTATTTATGAATACATGCATACTAACACTCATTGACATGAATAATTTTCTTGAATCAGTGATCATCTATTCTTTTCTGTCTAAGACTATGGCTTGGAATACAGAATTCTGGATTCCAGACTCTGCTATCCCTGTTGATTTATTGTTGGAGAGTTTGGGAGAGGGCCTCAAATGAAAAATACAAATAAAAACAACAACCAAACAAAAACCAGACAAACAAATAAAGAAGTTGAACAATCTCTTTCTAGTCATTTCTGTAAATTGGAAGTGTGATCCATCTGCACGGAGCAAGTAAGTGGGAACATTATTTGACTGTCTTATCTACTTCCTTATTTCTTGAGGTGGTGGAAAATATCAGAAAAGCACACCAAAAGAAAATCCTTTCCTGTCTCTCTCTGCCTATGTCAGAGGGACATCCATCTTTTTTCATTTGCTTTTCAAGGTCATAATCTCTTACTCTGGTAATCTATTTCAGTGTTATAGAGTGTGCAACTGAATTTCATTCAAAGTTCTGATTCTTTTACACAGTTTCTATAATTAGTCTCAAAGCTCACTATAACACTTTATTTAGGGGGAAGTCTTCTTGGCTTCTTTGACTGTGAAGCCAGTCAAAATATCTTTGTTCATCATCTATGACCTAGCAGAATTTGAATTAATTTTGAATCAGTTTGGGATATTCATTTGATCGTCAATGTTCATTGCTAAGAAATACTTATTTTCCTTTAAAGCAAAACTAAACTAATGATTATTGGGTTCTTAAAGTCAAAACCAATGCTTTATAATTCATTTAAAATGTATGGATTTGGAAACCTTGATCTTTTCCTATCTCTCTTTTCTTATACTTTTCTTCTTAAAAACACCACATATGCTTTTTTTGAAGCTCACTTCAGGGAGGTTCAATGTTAAAAGTTAATGTCCATTGGATGATGTTTCCCACTATCTCAGCCACGGCAACTCTCTAGAATACATTCCCAATTCAATTCTAACAGACCATTCAGTTTCTGATTAGACAGCTAAGCTCTTTCTTCTTCTCTTTTTGCCTGAAGCAAGACCTTATTGCATTTTTTCCATTAAATAACATTTGAAAAGTTGGAAAAAATCCTTAATCATATGTACATTGCAAGTCTTTTCCTATTTCTACATTTAATTCAGTTGTTCAGAAGACATAAATTATGTGTATATTGTATTATTATATTTTAAAATATTTACAGAAATATCTTTCATAATTCTATTTTGTGCTTAGGCTCAAAAGACTATATTCAAAATATAAAAGGAAACGTTAAATGGGAATAGAATGAAAGGCAGTTCATACTGTCTTCCATGCAAGTTAGCAAAGAAGAAAACTTCTTTTTTAACATGGAGAAGATACACAGCTCACAGGCTCCAGACGACACCAGTACTGCTAAATTAAACATGCTAAGGCACATTTCCAGTCACAAATGTCAGTGGGTTTTCAGACCAGTGAGATATGTGCTAACAAACTTTCTCAGCTTCTAGAAAAAGCAGGGATATTAATTTGGCTATTCAAAGTTCTGAGCTATGTCTGAGAAGTACCTGGGGAAGTGTTAGCTTTAATAGTCCTGAAGCCCTAAGTGTCAAGGACTGTTGTGGTCATTCAGTAGCACATAAAAAATGAGTACAAACGCTCAGGAATTAAACATATTTCTGTTTAATTTACTACTCCAGACAGAACTCAGGAACATCATGGTGCTACCTATGCTCCCCCAGATGGTATAATAACCTGTTATGACTGAGCCACTGAACACAGCACAAATATACACCGTGTTAAAAACATGCTGGCAATGTTGAAACTCGACTATTTAGCTTGAATCAGCAGCAACATGCAGCTCCCTAACTTCATCATATAGACAGGTTTTAGACTGAATTATAAAGGAAAGCCTCAGCAGGGATACTGACTGAAACTCAGAGCTAGATAAAAGTGAGGAAAGGTAAGACTCCCTAAAGCAAAACTTCAGAGACTGAAATGATTCTTTCTTAGCTATTTCTTTTACATTAGTAAATCTTATCATACAGTTCATTAATCGATTAGGGTCTTCACTTTGTCTCTCAAGGAGGCCATACTACTCCACCTTTATTATGCAAATAGTAGGGTTTTCCTCCTGTTTAATTTTTTTTTTTTTTTTTTTTTGCACTTACATTGCACAAGCCTTGCAAAGAGAAGATAATAACGTTTCCAGATTTACACAAACTATTTAGAAGTGAAGCTGAACAAGATTTTATATATATATGTATATATGTATAGATATATGTATATATATACACATTATGTATATGAGTATCTTTTAAAGTGGCAAAGAGGATGGCCATTGCTATACAAGGAACCCAGCCAGAAGTGCATAGATGATTCTTAAAGCAATGCTGACATTAGTAATTTCTTTTATTCAGGAATGTCCCCAGATGCTGGGACTGAAATTCATTAAATGGCCTAAATTTACGCTCACAGAGCACAAACTGCACCAGAGGATGGCTACATGCAGCTTGCTTAATAATAATGAACCTTTGAATGGTCTGACTCCTGAGCTGCTCCCAGGAAGCTATGCTTATAAATGTAAAGCAGCTGAATATTTCTCATTTTACAGCACAAAGGAAGGAACAGAATGAGGTATATATTCACAGATCTGTACATCCTTACCTTTCTCATTATGTGAAGGAATATAACAGAGAATAATTTAGAAAGTAGGTCTGCCTTCCATGTCAGTGCAAGCCTATGTGATATATACTTCCAAATTATATTAATGAGTGACCTACTTGGGCCTTGTAGATAAGGCTATGTTGAACATTTACATTTATATGTAAAGTAAGAAAAGCAAAACTTTCTCCAAAAGTGGAAGTGTGCATAGAGAATTCCTTCATTTATTGTTAGAATACTGACTAAAAAAAATATACCCATAACTTGCTGGACAAGTAAAAAACTGAACTATTTCTGAAACTATCTACTGACATTACTGGTTATTGCATAGCAGCACATTAATCTAAAAACACATATTTCTGCAAAATTAACACGTTACACAGTAGCACTGTGACCAAACATGTAATTCTTCTACTAGCTGAGCTACTAAACTTCAGGAATACATTACACTATATTTTAATATTTGTAAGCTGATACAGACACTTCTACCTTTTTATTTTACTGTTAGTTGTGCAAAGATTAATTAGAGGCATTGCTTATTAGTTAACTACCAGTGTTGAAGGCACAGTCATTTGCATCTGCATTATCTAACCATAAACAAACAAGTAAACTCTGAATGTAACTAGTTTAAGAAAGCCTTAAACCATTCTGACTCTTATCAGAAAAAAAATCAATTAACGGATTTGTAGAAAAGTATCTTCACTGTTAAATTAACATAACTATTGAAGAATATATTTAAAAATATATAATTCAATTACTGTGGAAGTCCAAAGAAACAAACTTAAATTTTGTGGGCCAGAAAGTATAGGTTCATCATCCCTCTCAGTTCTATACCACAAACTCTATAACTATATTTGCATAGATCTTCAAAAGGAAAATCTGATTTCTACAACTGAGTTGACCTATTAATCTTCTTATGTTTATAGACTAATCTTCATAACTGATACAGATTAAAACACAAACAAACAAAAAAAAAAAATGATTACTTTGATCATCCAGCTTAGCCTGTGAGTTTTATTTAACTCTGTTCCTCATTCTGCTCTCTTTCAATCCCAAACCTAATTTTCTTACATATAACGTCTCAAAAGTATCTAAGCAATAAAATGAACAATGGATATACTGCTTCATTTCTCCTTAGCCTTGGAAAAGACTACTAGTTGAATTCTGAGTAACTTTCTTAGGTTACACATATATCCCTTTCATTTTTCAACAGTGTTTCTATTGCACAGGGATTCCAAAATTTTCAGCAGAAAATATTAATTGCCAGTAGTTAAGTTTGGACTGAAAATCTGAAAGTTTTGAATTACTTTTTTCAGTTGGTGATTATTCAAATGTGCAGCTTATTGGATCTAAAATGTTAAGGAAAGTTCACCACACTTTTTTTTTTTTTTTTTTTTTTCTCCCTTGAAGAGCAGTAGAGTAGTCCGTGGGAAACCCACATAGGATCAGTTCAGGAAGGTTTTAATCCTGTGGGAAGGTCCTCATACTAGAAGAGAGTGATCAGAAAGGAGCAGCAAAGATGAAGTATTATGGACTGACTACAACCTCCACTGCTCTGATCTGTTAGCCAGTAAATTACAATAATCTTATTTACAATGAATGTCTTTTGTCTGTCAAGGTAATTGGTGATTGATTTCCTCCTTTTTATCTCAACTCACTACGGTTTATTAATCATTGTTTCTCTCGATTTTCAGTTTAGGAAAGATTACAAGAGAGAGCAGTACGGTCACATAGCAGTGCAAAACTACCACGTTAGTAAATGTGGCTTTCACATATTTCATATTTTTTAGAAGTTTCTCTCTGAGATGGAAGCTTTAGCCTGCTATTTCAATGGAAACATATTTTTTCTGAGTTCTAAGAAGTTAAAAACTATTTCTGTAAAAACGTTAACAAATTAGTATATTTTTAGTACACTTTTATTACTCTGAGCATTCTGAAAATTCATATACTTTATAAAAGAATACAAATAAAGCAAAAGTTAAAAGTAGATTTGGATACACTTTTGCCTCTTAGAGTGCAAAGTTCAGTCCTTCTCATCTTCTCCCAAATAAGATACAATAGAAATGGAAAGAATTTACACCCAAGTCATGAGGCTGATCAGCATTTAATTCCATTTTGCATTACATAAATAAAAGCAACATGAAAATGAAAAGCTCCATTTTTTTCTTTCAGAAGATGAAAAGATGATGCTAAGAATGAACAAAGATCAATCTGTGGCTTACTTTCCAAGAATAATTATTCTTAGAATGCCAAAATTCATAATACGGTTTAATTCAGGAGAATATTAATAATGCCAAGTGATTAACCAAATACTTTATGGTCAGATGGGAACTAACTTACATGTGAACTTACATTAAAAAAAAAAAAAAAAAAAAAAAAAAAAAAAAACCACAGCCAAGAAAACAATCAAACAACAGCAAACAAAAAAAGCAAACCACAGATATTAAAATTAGAAAATAAGCATAAGTTATGTGATACATAATCTCAATTTACCGGTTCTATCAATTCTAAAAGATAACACAAAGGTCTGAATGGAAAAAAAAAAAAAAAAAAAGACATAATTCCAAACTTTTCTCATGAAACAAAGAATAGAGAATCATTTCAGGATGCTATGACCTTACTGATTTCATCAAAGAAATGAGGGACAGAATTATAGCTAAGTTCACTTAAAACAGTCAACTTTATGATTTTTTATTATTATTATTACTTTCATCTCCATGTCCTGATATATGCTTGTTTGCTTAGGAATAATTCAGGTATTTAGAATCATCTTTTCCTACGTCCCCTGAAAATGCCATGTGCCTTATAAGCACTGCTTTAAATAAGTAAACAGTGGAAAATGTGTATGTTAGCCATCTTACTGTGACTGATATTACTTCTTGTCTATAAAGCATCATCTAGTTACAGATAAGAGATAAGCCCACAAGAAAGAACTGTTCAACTAATATATTAAGAAGAATTTATATGTTGAAGGAATATTTAGGAATATTTGTGCAACTTAGGGCAGTTTATTTTTATTTATTTATTTACAATATTCTGAAGACTGTCTCATTTAGCTAAGAGTAAATTCATGTTACGTGAGCTCAGGGACAATTGTATCTTAAGAAAAATGACTGTAAATTCAGAAAGTTTCTTTATTATTTGGTTCTCTAAGTGATTTTGAAGGAAGCTGCTCTGAGACTACATGTGCAAAGCATGCTAAATAAATAATCTGATTTCACTAGAATTTAAAATACAATATATACTTGAATAAAATCAATTTTTAATAAAGTAACTTCTGAAAATGTCTTATACATTAAACATTTCTGCTTCACAAGAAATCCCAACTGAAGACTACAATAAGGTATGCCAAACTCAAAACATCGGAGTCATTGAGTATAAGTTCACGTAACACTTCTATAACCTAAACATCTGCAGTTTAATAGGATCATTTCATACAAAAAAAAAAAAATTCCTTTTTAACAAATTTGCATAATAAATGAAAAAGTACTTTCTGGCTAGCTAACTCACAACGTGCAAACTTGAAAAGCATTTTGGTGACAGGATGAATATATTTAGTTTCTCAGTAGCTACAGTGTCAGGAAGTACATTAGTAGTATACGAAGGAAAATACATACATGCAAGAAGAATTAAAAGCATCACAATTTATGTTTCTAATTTGTCATGACATTAACTTATTAGAATGAAATAATTGTTTATATTTTAGTAAGATTTTCAAAATTAAGAAACATCAGGTATTGATCAATTAAACTATCTCACATGTTAAAGTTTAGGAAGCATACAAGATGACATTAAATTTTGATCCATGCATTTGACAGGAAAATAAATTAAACATTTGTTTTCAGTCTTCAAATCAGTGGACTGTCATTAAAAAGTGATCTTTATTTTGAAAAAGATTATCATTATAAACATAAATGCCCATATACCTCCTTCATTATCATCATGAAAGGAAGATGCCCTTGCTTTTGATAAAGCAAAATTACTTTAAGAAACAAAAAGCTGAGAGAGAAAGGTCGCAATACAGGAGGATATTCTTAACTGCACTTATCATTTCAACCCTAATCTCTTAAGGAAAATATCTGCGTGTATGGTTTATGTAAGGAAGTGTCATCTGTCCTGGGACATTATCATATTTTCACACTATTCAGTCTATGCAGCCTAAATGGAATATAGTTTATTTGGTGTATTAAATTCACTTGTATGCTCAGAAATTTCCTTGATAAAACGGCAGGACAACCAGGAATGTGCACAGAAACAGAGAGTTACCTAGAAAAAGAATCTGCAAGATATAAAACAACATCTTTAATAAATATCTTTGCACAATGAAAATAAAAACTCTAAAAATATTCTTCTAAAGCAGTGAAGAAATAAACTTCTATTTTTTTTTTCCCCTAAGGTAAATCTTGGAGATTTTATTGCAGTGTCTACGAATTGAGCCTATTTTGATTTTATTATCTCCCTATACATACAATTATTTTTTTATTTGTATATATAATAAATAAACAATTGTCAAAATATTTACACCAAGTTTTGACTAAATACAGACTGCTAAATATCTATTTATAAAATCATAATACTTGCTAGAAACTGTAACACACATTCAAAATTAAAGCAGTGGTTATGAACAGATGGATAGCTGTATGAAAAAAAATGCTTATTCAGAATTAAAAATGCAGGATCATATCTAACAAAAAATAATCAATGGCAGAAAGATAACTGAGAAAAGAGCCCTGGTGATAGGAGAGTATCCAAGTAATTCTGACTGGTTGCTCATGAAAATCAACAATGCTTTTTGGGCTTTTTTTTTAAACTCCTAAATAGGAATATCGTCGTCTATTACTATATCCCATCAATACTTCAGATACTGTTCTTCATATATTATATATGTACTGAACTGGCTAGTGATGGAACTCTGGCTATATCCTTTCAGAATAAAAATTATCCAATAAAATTTTGTGTTTTTGCTTTTGGTTTTGTTGTAAAGCAATTTGCAAGGTTAGGAAAAAACAGATATAGCAGATATAGCTGAAAGAACAGTATAAAATTGTCCCTTAATAAAACATGCATTATAAATGCTGATTTGTTATTACTACTTTGAAAAATAGTGATAAATTTTAATAATAGTTTTTCCTCATAATGTTTTGATATCTGTTTACTTGTCCTTCATGTTGAGTCATTCTAAAGGCACTTCTATAGGCTTTATCCTCCATCAACTTTATAGCAGCTGGAAAAATTCCTCTATGTAGATTACCTGATGTAATAGAAATATATCTATTTAAAAACAAAAGAGAGAGAGAGAGAGAGAGAGAGAAGAAAAAACACATTTGAAGCTAAGCAGATTGTCTGTCTCTCTTCTGGCAGTCTATCATCACAAAGAAACATTAAAATATTTATGAAAATGCTGAGAAAATTTGAAGAAGAGAGGACATTAGATGGAAATTTGTGTCTCTAAAAGTGCCTATTAATTTCTGTTCATCTTTCCAAAATGACTTGTTGATAGATTTCCGAAAGAGAAAGCACTGGAAGCTTGTTTCATACATGGTCAGGGTCTACTTCAGTATTTTAGATGAATACTTAATAATGCTGGCAGCTATGCTATTATTTCTCTTTGGATGACTAAAGAAGCTTTAGCCTCTTAAATTATATGAATGGACAAAAATGTAACATTTTAAGATGAAAATATTAGTAAATTTCATAGAAAGTCTGACCCAAAGTAGAATCCAGTTAATTTCCATGACAGAAAATTATACCACTGTGGTTTACCTGAAATGTTTGCTGTAAATCTGCTCATGTATTTCCTAAGAAATACTTCTGGCTATGAACTTAAGGCAATATATTCTCTTGTAACTTCAGTGTATACTGCAGATATTCTAGCTCTGCACATACAAAGCAAAACCACTGCTATAAGATATTGAAAACCTCAAGTATTTTAATAGAAAACAAAAACGTCTCCAGCTAGCCTATGGAAATTGTGAGAGAAATTTATCAACAGCAAAAACTTTTATAATGTTCTTTTCAAGACTTCTAGAAATAGCCAATTTAAATTCACTATGCCTTTTCAAGATCTATTTCAAATTAAATCTGTAATGTGATTTTCTATATGTTACTTTTTTTCCCAATGAGTAATTAGTGTTTACATTTAATTTAGTTTTTTACATACAGATAGTCCCATGTAACAGAAAACTTGATACAGTAATCATATTTGGAATAATTAAGAATTTATTCCTTTTTTTCATGCTGCAATTATTGAATCATTTTACACTTGGCTGATTACTGGAGCAGTCACTTAATAAAATCATGAAAAAGTTCTTACAGAATAAGTATAATTGATCTATTCAAATTCTGTGCTTTGCTTCATAAAAATAATGGCAAAAAATCACCTTTCTGTTCACACTGTTCAGTACAGTGGCAGTTTTATGATCCAGGACTGTGATTTCTTAATTTACTTAAATAAAATTAAGGATAATGGTCATTTTATGATAATATACTGATGGCTAGTGAATGTTATTATGGATTAATAACAAATGTCTGGTTTAATTACTTTTCATAACTTAACTGCAGTTAGTGTAAACTAACATTTTTAACATCAAACAATATTAGTACACAGTATTCAGATAAACAGTGATACCTCTTTTATTCACTACTATGAAATCATGGTGATGACTTTCCTATGATTCAATTACACTAATCTCATTGTCAGTACAAAGAAATTCAAATTAGCACACATCTGAAGTATAACTGAAAGTTCTTGATTACATTTGTCCTAATCCTAACCGAATATCATTACAAAGTGTAATAGGATAGGCTTTACTAGCAGATGACAAACTGGGATCTGTATTCAGCCAAGCACCCAAGACAGCTGAGTCCTGCCGCATTATACAGAATAAACAGTGATTGACAATATTGGGAGCCTTTTTAATTCAGAGGCCACAACTTCCAATTGCCTACAATCAAGAGTGATTTGCTGCTTGTCCAAGCTTAGGTCCAAGATACTGCTGAGAAGCTGCTGAGGTTTCCTTCGCATTGTTCTTGCTCTTTAATATGGGCTTCAGTGTATGGCCAGTGTTGTCATAAGGCTCTGAGAGTGATTCAATGACATGAGGAACCAGGTGGTTTTATCCTAAAACCTGCCTGTGAGGAATGAGGGCTTAAGGAATGAGCAGATTCTACAGTTCCACACATGCTTGCAAAATTTATGCTTTCCAGAAACACCATGGTCTGCAAAATTTGCCCTGACCATTGGTATATAGCCATGGGAGTCTCTCTGAGAATCATGAGCCACTAGGAAAAACTCTGTCTGACCACGTGGAACTAAAGAATCTTTGATTATAGGCTAGTGAACATGGGGAGTAAATCTTTAATAGTGGAAATGGTAGGGGAGGAGAAGCTCAAAGAACTTTTAGACGTTGTATTGAGGGGCATGGTTTAGTGAGGACTATTGGTGATGGGTAGATGGTTGTATTGGACGATCTTGTTGGTCTTTTCCAACCTTGGTGATTCTATGATTCTATGATTCTGTGATGCCATAGACAAGTAAGAAAGTGGTGGAACAAATTGGCAATCAATTTGTGCAAGGTGATCTGGATGGGAGAAATCTTGTGATCCTTTTGTGTTTTATGAGATTCTACTACTTCCTATGAAATCAAGACTGTCCCTCATAGGCTCACTGGGATAATAATTTTGTAAAGGTCATATCCCAAGAATATACACATAAATAAGGAAGTGCAATCAGAAACTCTGTGTGCAATTGCAGAACTGTCACTGAGATCTCTCATAATTTCAGATCTACAGTGGAGGAATTCAGACTCTGCAGGAAGGTCAGACCAGAGAGGAAGAGTATTTGCCTTTGATGTGAAACCATAATCAAAGTGCATGGAGCTGTTCCAGGAGAGAAATTGAGCCAGCAGAGAGTTCATAGACTGAATGAAATTTCAGACATTTTTTCATTGAATATACCAAGGCTTTTGACATAGTCTCTTGAATCATTTTAACAAATAAAAGCAATAAATAGATAGCATATGAAAAAGAGTGTGGTATGGATTGAAAATTGGCTAAATTGCCACTCATCATGACTTGCATCATGAAGCCAAGCTGGAGACCAGTCATTAATGGTGTTCCTCAGTATTTGATTCTTGGTAAATGCTGTTTAATGTCCTGTTTAAAAGTCCTCCTTACAAACAGGAATAACTCCTTGTCGAGGAAAGGCCAAGACATGACCCAGCATTATTCCTTTGACAAAAACAAGGCCAACAGCCTCCTGTGCTGCCTTAGACAAAGTCTTGCCCACAGGATGTGATCCTTCCTTTCTGCTAGTCATGTATATAGTTCTGGGCTCTCTGGTACAAGAGAAACACGGAAATACTTGAGCCCAATTAAGGGCCACAAAGATAAAGGGACTGGAGCATATCTCGAACATGGAGAGGCCGAGATACCTGAGGCTATTTAGCCTGGAGAAGTAAAGGCTCATGAAGATCTCATTAGTGTGTATAAAAGCTGATGACAAAGATTAAAGAAGAAAGCATGCTTTTCTCAGTAGTGCTCTGTAGGTGGAAGAGAGGAAAAGAGCAAATAGAAGAAATTCCAGGTAGACTTAAGGAACTTAAGGAAGTCTATACTGTGTGGATGGTCAAATCCAGGACCAGGTTAAGCAGAGAAGTTGTGAAGTCTTTGTCCTGAGGAGATATATGAAGCCCAGCAGGACAAAACCCTGAGTAATCTGCTTCAGTTGGAAGGTTAGATAAGGCAGTTTTCCGAGATGCCTTCCAAACTCAAACATTTTGCTATTTTATAGAAATTCATATCAAAGGTTTTACATTGCTATTCTTTTGTATTTTACAGGATTCTATTTCTTCTCATGAAGTCAGGATTGCCCTAAATAGGCCCTCTGTATTAATGTTTAACCTGCCAAGTGTGCTTCGCATTCAGGAACATTAACAACTATACCGCTAAATAATAAGAGCTTTTTCTATCTAACCTTCCTCAAGAATTCTGATATAAATCTAGATCATAAACATACAAAACATGGCATATGTCAAGCCTTATGAATATATATAAATATTAATTAACTTATTGAATTCTTGGTTACACACTGAGAGCATTAACATTTGAACAGGAAAATCAAAGTATTCAAGAAAATCAAAGTATTCTGCTCATGTGCTTAAAAATAATTCATAATTTAAAAAGTAATTTTCACACAAGAAAAGCAATATGACTATTAAATATTAATTCCTGTGGGATAATTCAATCTTCTCATTGTAATAAAAGGTTATTTGAAATTAAAATAGAAAATATGTTGAGAATACAGGTACCTAAACCTTAAGAACAGTTTTTACGTAAGTGTTACTAAAAATTATCAGATATTTCAGTGATCCTTAAAAAAGAGGCTTAAAGCATCTTAGGAAGATGTTAGGCTACGTTGAAGTTATCATCTCTAAAATCTCTCCCCATCTCAACTGCAGTGTCAAACATAATACTGAATAAAAATTCATAGTCCATATCTACCAAGAAGATAGCTGTCTGATTTCTTGACATCCTCTAGTTTAAATTCTGGGATGTATTCAACCAGTGTAGAGCAACTTGAGTCTGATTTTTAGGGCCAATTTAAAGTCAGTTTGTTGGACCTCCTCCACAGTATTTTTTTGTCTATTTATTAGCTTCAGATAGTCCTTTGGATTGCTTTTAATCTCTTTCCATAGTTGTAAAGTATCCAATTTTCAAATTCACAACAAATCAAAACAAAAGAAAATCTAAGGTTCCAGGCACTGGAAGTTAATCAATTGCTAAACTATCTTAAGCTTCTGAAGTAGTTCCTTGGACAGATTTGAACCAGGTAACTTAAAACTTTCCACAGTGATATGTGGCTCAACACAGGTTAGGAAATACTCCAAACAGAAAGTTGTAATACAGAAAGTGAACAATTTGTTTTAAAAATTGTGGATAAATTAATAATATTTATGCATTTAACCCTACATGTTTGATCTTACTGCTAAAGAACAGCCCTTTTATGTTTCAATAACTGGTACTGATGACCCACCACTAAGAGCAATCCTCAAATTTCCACCTGAGAGTTTCCATCTGTCCTCCCTCCAGTGATGTCCATCTGACTTCGTTATGAATTGATTAGGCAATTAAAGTATGAGAAGAATGTGTAAATATTTCTAGAGCTATTTTCATTCTGTATTTCTCCTTGGATAAGCTGACCTCCGAGGTAACAGCCCAAGTTCAGGAAAAGTAGCAGAAAATTTTGTGGAAGACTGCAGATGGAGAAATCTGACCACTAACTTTAACAGTAATTACTCAGTAGATTAACATAGCTGTCAAATCAAATCACATTACCAGCTTTTGTTTTTTCACACTTCATACCTAAAATGACGTGAAACTGTATCTGCAACGTTGGTATCCATGGCACATGGATATGGATGTCATCTACTTGGACTTCTGCAAAGTCTTTGACATTGTCCCTCACCACATCCTTCTCTCTAAACTGGAGAGGTGTGGATTTGAAGGATGGACTGTTCAATAGATTAGGAATTGGCTGGCTGTACATAGTCAAAGGGTTGTGATGAATGGTTCTATGTCTGGATGGACGCCGGACACAAGTGGTGTCCCTCAAGGCTCAGTCTTGGGATTGGTGCTTTTAAATATCTTTATCAATGACATAGACAGTGGCATCAAGTGCACCCTCAGCAAGTTTGTAGACAACACCAAGCTGAGCAGTGCGGTCAATTTGTTGGAGAGAAGAGAAGCCATCCAGAGGGACCTGGACAGGTAGAGAAGTGGGCCCAGGTGAACCTATTGAGGTTCAGCAAGGCCAAGTGCAAGCTATTGCACCTGTGCTGGGGCAATCCCAGATATTTATACAGACTGGTGGAAGACCTCCTTGAGAGCAAGCCTGCAGAGAAGGACTTGGGATGAGAAGCTGGACATGAACGGGCAGTGTGCACCTGCAGCCCGGAAGACCAACTATATTATAGAATCATAGAATGGCTTGGGTTGAAAGGGACCTCAAGGATCATTAAACTCCAACCCCCCTGCCACAGACAGGGCCTCCAAGCTCCATATCTAAAACTAGACCAGGCTGCCCAGGACCCCCTCCAATCTGGTCTTGAATACCTCCAGGGGCAGGGCTTCCACAACCTCTCTGGGCAGCCTATTCCAGTACCTCACCATTCTCTCTGTAAGTAACTTCTCTCCGATATCCAGCATAAATTTTCCCTCTCTTGTCCCTTCCTTCATCTCCCTCCCCTTGTCCTGCCATTATCTATCCTTGTAAAGAGTTGACCATTTTGTAGACTTTCATATCTTTTCATGTGAGTTAGTAAATTCACTTTACATAAAATATTAGTTAATCTGGTTGTTCTACATAATCTCTGGTATGTACATTCCTGAGTAACAAACTGTTTTCATTGGCCTATTTTAGGTATTAGAGGTTTCTCAAACATGGCAGTTCCATTTAACAGCGCTAGCATGAGCTACAGGAGTTAGATCTTCCAAGAACTGGACCCTGAGCCAGTATGTTTATTGTTAGCATAGTCTGAATCTGCCCAGACCATAGCAAATCTCATACCTGCCTTAAGACACTCAGACATGCATCTTCACTACAGATTAAGTATTATCAAACAGTATCTTTCAACCAATTTGCCTACTTTTCACAGCGCAGTGTAAATTATCCTTATAATTCTGTGCACTAAATAATGAATATAAGAAATGTTCCAGCAACAACCCCCAGACAGAACGGATAGTAATGCATGCATTACTGAAAAAATATCTTCCAAATATAGGCAAGAGCCAAGAAGTGAGACTTTAAGGAAATTATTCTTACTTAAACTTAGGCTGCAGCATAAAATAATTCTCCTTTTTTTTTTTTTTTTTGCTTGTTTGTTTTGTTTTTGTTTTTAAAGAGATTGTTTTTCATAATAAGACATGCTAGATCACATTTTCTTCAGGACATGTTCCATCCTACTCAATTTCTTGTTCTTCCAAAGCATTTGGAAATATGCCCATCTTCGGATGAGTTAGATATTCTCATAGGCAAACAATTTATATATTTATCCATCCTACAGCAATAAAATGTCTCAACAGAAAGGAATGTATCATTGTTACTGTATAACTGACACATTAAAAGTTTTGTGGAGAGTAATATGCCAGAGCACATCATACTTTTAAATGATATATGTCAGATGCAGAATGTCTTTAAGGGTTCATTGGCAGCAACAGAACCAAATCTAATGCTGCAGGACAGAGAAGCAACACAGATTTTTACCTGTAGGCAACATTATGCAGAAGACAATTTTAGACTAGACAAGAAAATGACCCATTTAGCAGAGGCCTCTTATATAAGAAAATTTTTGGAATGTTTAAGCCAAGAAATAATTTAGTTAGTGAGATTTGTTTGATTTGGGATCTGAAACTTATTCCCATCCTTGAAAAATAAACCAATATATTTTCTTTTTCTCTTAAACATTTCAGGTGCAGGCATACATTGTTATGTTCGGTAAATGTGGCTCACTGTTAATGGCTGCCAGCACAGTAAGCAAAATTAATATCCACCTGGCAGGCATACAGAGATCTCTGCCTCATCTTGTAAACTGAACAGCTTACTAGTTCTGGTTTTGATTCTTTGTATAATCAAAGAATCAAAAAAAATGTATTTGACACTCTGACCCTAGTTAAAGTGATTCCTGTTTTTTTTTTTGTTGTTGTTGTTTTTTTTTTGTTTTTTTTTTTTAAATCACATTCAAATGGAATATATGATTTCAAGTTATTTCAGCTACAAGTTTAAATGACTTGCTGATTTTTTAATATAAAAACTAAGCTTACAATACTGATGAAATTATAACAAATTCTGCATTTAAACAATTTTCAAACACATCTACATATATTTTGTAGATTGATTCTGAATGTACTGTAAAACTAGACCTCTGCAGACCTCTAGCTCAAGGCCAAGAAAATTTCTTTTCTTTAAATCATTAGAGTTATATGGTAAATGTAGTACCCTG
This sequence comes from Centrocercus urophasianus, assembly GCF_019232065.1. NCBI lineage: Eukaryota > Metazoa > Chordata > Aves > Galliformes > Phasianidae > Centrocercus > Centrocercus urophasianus. Next base: position 15,504,984 of record NW_024884253.1, read on the forward strand.
TGGACCATGAATTTAATAATAAGTACTTGACCTCCAAGGATGAAAGATAACCTTACCATCATTAGACAGAGATTTACCAACTGGAAATGCAATAGAGAAAAGAGAAAAAACTGCTTAGTATCTTATGTATTTTCTTGAATACTTTTTAATGTAGCAAACAATACTTGATGGACATGCTGGAAATATCTATAATGGCATACAGATTGAATTATTTAAGTACCAGTACCTGAAAATAGCAATATCTATGTAGATCAAGTTGATTAAATGCTGTGTTTATTTAGAATCCAGATTTGCTGAAATTTATAACAGTAAAACATTCTACTTGTGACTTTATAGATTCCTTATGGAAGCTCTGTGATAAATACAAACGTGCTTACTCTGTTTTCGCTTACTGATAGCATAATGAAGAAAGAAATTAGGAAAGATACAGAATTCTTCTAAAGTCATATTATATTAGGTGTTTCAAATATTTGCTTAGTAATTTTCAGTTTGCTCATGTACTGATGCATTTTAACTTGTTTATTAAGTACACAGCATAATTTTAAGAAACAGGCAGGATTTTTAGGTAAATAAACTTATATTTTTAGAAATGATACAAGTAATGCTGTTTATACTCTCAAACAAAAAAAAAGTTGTATCACACACTAGAACATCACTTAAACACCAAAGTTATTTCAGTTTATGCTAAATTGATATTTTTTGGCAAATTGTTTAATTTGCCAAAATTAATTGTAAGCCATCTCCCACAACTTTTCTACTTACAGAAACAATCATAAAAAACTGTACCACTGCAAATTTTACGAGTTAGCTCAGAGTCAGTGAATTGTTGAAGAATTTAAGATAAATAAGCTAGATTATAGTATATTAAAAAAAAAAACAAAACAAAACAAACAACAACAAAAAAAAAACAACTTAGAAGATAGTTAATTTAATCCTCCCCTACTCAAAGAAAGTTCTTTTTTGAAGTGATATGAGATTCTCAAGTTGGAACACTTTGTTTAGTAAAACATCTTGAGTTTTTGAAAGAATGGAATCCATTCCAGTATTTAAATACACTCATTGTGAGTAAATATTTCTAATAGTTTTTTATTTTATTTATTATTTTTTTTTTCAATCAACTGTGACTATTACTTTTCCATTCTTTTCTGGTCACCTCTAGGAACTATGGTTGCATTTTATTTTTACCCTTCCATTAGGTTGTTGAATTTAACAGCACTTTTCTGCCTTAGATTTTTCTTCTCAAAACTGAGGAAACAGTTTCTTCTACGCTTTTCCTGTCATGTATTTCAAGCCTCTAATCATATTTATGGCTCTCTACTGAGCTTGCTCTGTTTTGTTCATGTGTCAGTTCTACTAACAGACTATTAACCAAAAAATAATGGGCACACTACTACAGATTTTCTCTCAGAATTGCTACATACCTGCTCTCTACAGTCATGCTGTTACAGTCCAGTATGCATTAACCTTCCTTTCTGCCAGCACACCTTTCTGACTTGCATTCATCCTACTGTCCACAGGGAGCCACAGTTCCTTTTTCCCAGTTTCCATCCATTCAGTCCCCAGCAGTGCTATTTCATGGGATTATTTGCTGTTGGATTTAATTTATCTGTCAAGGTACCCTGTAACAGCTCTGTCCTCCACACATCAGTTTAGTATGAGCAGTAAGGCTTATTACCATCCCAACACATCTTTCAGATTTTTAAGGAAGATGCTAAACAATATTGGACTCATTCTTGATTCACGAGGAGTGCCACTGTTAACCAGCTGGTTTCCATGCAGTTAATCACAGTCTATTCAGGGCAGCACTCTGCCACTTTTTCCATGTAGTGCACTAGTTCACTTAGTTACAGTTAGTTCTACTTGTCCATAGAGACTGTTATGACAGAAGGCAATTAGGTGGCTCAGGTACAATTCGCCCTTCATAAATCCGTGTTGGCTCTTCTCAGTTACATTTTTATGCTTAGAATCCCCCAGTAATAATTTTTTAGATTCATTTTAGGAATTCAGATGAGTCTGGCCAGCCTGCAGTTCTCCAAGTCCTCCTTCTTGTCTCTCTCAAAGATAGGAATAACATTTGCTTCCCTTCAGTCTTCAGAAACTCCTCCCAGTTGCCATGATTGAGAAAAACCTGTAGGAATTGTCTTTGCAATCACATCTGCCACCTCCTTCAGCATTCAGTGCATCCCATTAGGACGTGTCTCATGGAGTAGCACCAGGCACTGCTCATACCCTGAGGCATGGGCAGCTACCTCTGATGAACAATTGCTTCAGTCAGGTCAGAGATTGTCATAACACAGACCACTATAGTTGAACCATCTCTATTAATTCTCTGAAGCCTGAGCTGAAATCTTTTTGCTACTTTACCACAGCAGCCGGTTAAGTGCTGAGTCCCTCCTTGGCAGCCTTGTTTGCTGAACTCTGATATACCTTACTCATTCGAACCTGCTTTGAAATTTTTATGTCAGGTGCTTTGTTTTGTCCTCCATTTGTGTTAAATCTACAAAAATCTTTCAGAAACCACATATGGATGAATACCATCTCATTTGCCTCAGTGTATGGAGTTCAGACAAGAAAAATAGATGTTAACTAAAGTAAGAATTTTACCTGACATGAAATATGAGCACTGCACAGGACAATGAACATGACAGCTATTGATGGATTTCATAGGCTGTGGAGTCTTGCACACTGCATTAGTGTAACAGAGAGACATATCAGCAGTATGAAATTCTCTCTGAAGTTTCATTAAAAAAAAAAAGGAAAGCAAAAACTGTGCAAAACAGCACTGAAGCCCCCACTTTTATGTAGGGCAGGTGAGCAACTAGATGAAAAGTTGAATGACTCCATTTCAATGCCTTGAAAATATTTTGTTATGTACCAGAATTTTTTGTGTGTGTGCAAAAAAAGAGTAAGGGTCTTATAATTATAGAAAAAATCAGTAAAAATGTTTGCATTTCAAAACAATAAGTTTTAAAAACTCGGTGCATAAGAAATTTCTGGTAAGCAAAATCAAACTGTTGTCATCTTACAAAATTGAGAAAATATGGCAGGTATAAGAAGCTGAAAGTGACTCAAAAGAATAAATAATGTTTGTGATCATTGTTGTTATCAAATAAAACAAATTTATTAGCCTAATAAGATATCTGCCTCCACATAAAAATGTTTTTCCTTCTGTGAGCTTACTTGTCTGACACAAAGTAGAAACATCTTTCCTCAGACATAGTCTACTATTGCAAAATATATACTTTGTAAACAATTTATTATATCAGGGCAAGAATTCAGAAAACAATAAATCAATTTCTCTAAGATTTATTTAGATATCTGCCATAAAGCTTATGTACACAACTTCCAAAATTTTTCATAATGCTTGACCCAAATAATGTATGTTGAGTAAATATAGTCATTAACAGGATTTATGTGGAAACTCCTGAAAATGGATAATTAAAAAGAAACACAGAACTGCAAACATAGGATTGAAATCCCAATGGGAAATTTCAAATGCTCTCTTAGACATCAAACTATTGTTCCAAATAGGATTTACATAGGAACTAACACAAATAAAGTTAACTTTTCATTAAAGTTAAAGACAAAGTTAAATTAGAGTACTTCCTCAGACTATTGGCAAGCTGCAATAATAACTCATAATAATTCATAATAATTCATAGTACACATTACTTTTGTACTTGCTTTGGCTACTATATAATTAACTTAATGGCAACATCCATAGTACCATGTTTTGTATTGTGACCAGAACAGTTGCAGTCACACATAAATGTTTTACCTATTGCTTAACACTACTTACATAGCACTGAGGACTTTTGTTTCTCAGGTTACCCTGCCACCAAGGAAGGTAGGGATGCACAAGAAGCTAGGAGTGGGCACAGCTGGGACAGCAGGCCTCAAGAGACTAAATGGATATAATGTTCTTTATAATGTCATGCTCAGCAATAAAACTGGGAGAACATTTAGAGTTACAGTATTTTTACCTTCCCAAGTAATTGCTATGCATAATGGAGCCTGCCTTAACAGAACGTCTGCCTGCCAATGGGAAATAGAGAACAAATTTCGAATTCTGCTTTGCTTGTTAGTGCAGCCTTTGCTTTACCTTATAATTCTCTTTATTCCACCAGTTTACTCATTTTTGGCCTTCTGACTATCTCCCCCTTCCTACTGTAGGGGGGAGTGTGGAAAATGAATGAGCAATTAAGTGCTAAGCTGTCTACTGGAGTTATTCCAAAATAACATCTTAGTTGGCTATATTTTGATTTGAAAATTTTAAATGCTTATATCTTCCACAGATAAGGACAGGGAAACCTTTTCTCCAGTCTCCAAATGGGATAAGATGAAAAGAAATATCAATATTAAATATTGCCACCTCAAAAAAAAAAAAAAAAAAGTTTGATATAAGTTATTAGAAATTTTATGCATCAAAAGATGAGAACATTTCAGATAAATATAATTAACACTGTGACACATTTGCTGAATAAGCAACTTAAAGTATCTGGCAGAAGGATCTACTTTGCATTAGGAATATGAGTACAGCATTGAATTTTAAATGTAGATATACTATATTAAGATATCTTGGAAAATCTTGCAAAATATTTTCACTCTCATCTCTCCCCATTAATTTCTGTGCTGTTTGTTTGTCTCCAGAGGCACATACCCAATTTTACGGAGTTAGCTTTTGAGGTAGGATAAAGGATAGGAAGGTTTTGTATGTTTTTGGACATCAAATAAGATGTGTATAAAGAGCTAGAAAATGAAATAAACTGAGCAAAGTGATTAAAAGGATGATATATCTGGGAAAGAAGACCTTTTGATAGATAAAGTATTATTGTTTTTTGAAACTTGCACAATAGTAAATTGAAAAATTATATGTGTATATAGATTATGCTGTCAAGCTTTATTTAGAATAGAGAATTCAAGTATGAACAGTATAATGTGTTAATATCTTGATGAAGATTTTTTTAACAAAAGAAAGTGTTATGATAAACTGCAAATCATCCCTTTTGTACTGGAAAACTGTGCTGGTGATTTACAACTGGAATTTATCTTGGGGTCAATTTTATCATAAATATTTTGTAAGATGTAGAGGACGCATAAATAAAATTCATACATGATGCTATACTAAGCTATGGATCGTGTACGAGAAAGATAAATAACAAGTTTGAGAGATATTAGGCATATGACTGAAGACTCTTTTAAACAAGGTTGACTAGAGAAGGCTCGAGTTAATTCAGGGAGGGAAGCAATCCACACCTCAGAAAATTAAAAGCTATAACACAGAAGAAGAAGAAACCATGTCTTGACAGTTATATGAAAAGAGATTAACTATGAAATATAAGGATGAAATAATTAAATTTTGGCACTATAAAATTAAGCCAGCAAAATTTCATATTCTGCTCAACCTGATGTCTTGCCCACTTCTGTTCCTAAACAGTGCATTCTTTCCTGTAGACAGGCAATAAAGATTTCAGGAAGAATTGTGGATTAGCTTTCTAAAATGACTGATGAAAGAGTGAATATCTAAATAAGTATAGTCAATATTGAGATGGCTTAACATGAAGACAACATATGGAATATGTTCCATATGCAATGATGCAAATTATTTAATAATATAGAAAGAATGTTACTAAAAGTAGTTTTAAGGATTTTTTAAAAAGTAAAATGAAAAAGCACTTGACAGTGAGATCTTTGGGCTAATTATATTGTCAGGAGAAACAGTAGGAATTCCACTACTTAGAGCATTTCAGACTAAACTAGGAAAAACAGTAGTAAACGTACAATAAAAATCATTTGTTGTGAAGTAAAATTATTTATGATTACTTACTTTAAGTCCTGACTGCAGTGACTATGAATTGATGTCAAGAAGGACAATTAAATTAAATGAATAACGTGGACTTTCTTTTCATTCTCATCTACATCTATTATATCATTATTCTAGATAAATCTTAACATTGACTTTATATTGTATATTTTATTGTATATTGTATATACAATTGTATATTGTATGTTTTATTGTATATTTTATTGACATAAAGTGACTCATCCACTCAATAATACATTCAATACATTTTTCTGTCAGTTAACTATCTTTTATCAATAGATATGCAAAATGGCTAAATCTCTAGGTAGTATCATTAAAATATAAATTTTAAAATATCAAAAAACTGTTGCTGCATAACAGCTTGAATATTATGTTAACCATATAGTATCACAGCTCATCAGAATAATCGTCTACCAATAAGGATCATGAAAAAGAAATATAAAATAAGGTGCATTTTATGAGAGCTGCCTCCTATTTTATTTTGTTGGCCCACAACATCAGAGACATAAATTTTAAATCAACAAATAACCAAGTTTGAACAACAATATTGGGAAGGGATTGAAACACTGGAAAACAGCAGAACCCTTCCACAGAAAGGTCAGGGGAAAATCAAAGAACAGAACACTACTTCTGTTTTAAGTTTCTTCACTATTGACACTGATCATATAATTTATCCCTTTAATAAGAAAGCTTAGGGGGCTTAAATTGGAAATTGCACCTCAGTTGTAAAAAAGTAAGGATGGAAGAGGTTCTATTTCTGTCACAAGTCAATAAAAACAATAGATATTTGCATGGTGCTGGATCTGCTGCTCACCAATGCAGAGGAGATCATTAAAGGCATCAAGGTTGGAGGCAGCCTGGGCTGCTGTGACCACACCCTGGTTGAGTTCATGATCTCGAGGAATGTGGGCAAAGAGTGGTGTCAGGACCCTGAACTTTGGAAGAGAAAACTTTAAGCTGTTCAATGGATTGATGGATCCCCTGGGATGCTTTCTTTAAATAAAGATGTTCAGGAGAGCTGGCTGCTCATAGAGGATGCCTTCCTGAGAGCACAAGAGCTCTCCATCCCTCTGAATAAGAAAGTGGGCAGAGGAGGTAGGAAACAGGCATGGTTCAGCAAGGACCTGCTGAACATGCTGAGGGCAAAGAAAAGTGCATACAAGCTCTGGAAACAAGGGCATGTCACCTGGGAAGAATACAGAGATGCTGTCTGGACTTGCAAACGTGGGATCAGGAAAGACAAGGTGCAAGAGGAACTGAACTTGGCAAGTGATGTGAAAAGCAATATGAAGACATTCTACAGGTACATTGGCCAGAAGCAACAGGACAAAGCAAGTGTACCTCCTTTAGTAATGTAAAAGGAGAACTGGCTTCAACAGGAAAAGAGAAGGCTGAGGTACTGAATGAGTTCTTTGCCTCAGACTTCACTGATGTCCATCATTCCAGTATTTCTCATGTCCCTGAGCCTTGCATTCCTAAGCCTCTAGGTGAGGACCTAGAGTGGTAAATCTCCCCCCACTGTAAGGGCAGAGCAAGTTTAAGACCGCCTATTGAGACTGAATGTCTATGGGGCCAAATAGCATGCATCCCAGGGTGCTGAAGGATCTGGCTGAGGTGGTTGCCGAGCCATTCTCCATCTTATTTGAAAAGTTATGGCTGTCAAGTGAGGTCCCGGATGGCTGGAGTAAAGGTCACATCACTCACATTTACAAGAAAGCAAGGAAGGAGGACCACGGGAACTACAGGCCGGTGAGTCTTACCTCTGTGCCTGGGAAGATCATGGAACAGATCCTCCTGGACAACATGCTTGATCACATGAGGAATGAGTGTGTGATCCGAGACAGCCAGCACGGCTTCACCAGTTGAAGGTCATGTTTGACCAATCTGGTGGCCTTCTATGATGGAGTGATGGCATTGGTGGACAAAGGAAAGGCGACCGATGTCATTTACCTGGACTTGAGTAAGAACTTTGACATGGTCCCCCACCACATCCTTATCTCCAAATTGGAGGGATGTGGATTTAATGGGTGAACCACGCGATGGATAAGAAATTGGTTGAAAGGCCACAGACAGAAGGTGGTCATCAATGGTTCTATGTGCAGGTGGAGGCCGGTGATGAGCGGTGTCCCCCAGGGGTCTGTCTTCAGACCGGTGCTCTTTAACATCTTTATCAATGACATCGACAACGGAATCAAGTCAATCATTTAAACTCCTTTTAGTCTTCTTGTCAATGGCACAAAATTTAACTTGCTAAATTGAGTTAAAAAAGCAAGTTGGTAACTTTCAGACAAAAGAAAAAAAACAAAACAAACAAACAAACAAAAAAACCAACACCAAAACCCACTGAAAAAAGTTGATTAATAGATTTACTAATAAGAAATCAGTTAATTTAGTGAAAATTTTAAATTGACAGTGTTTAGCTGTCTTTAAGTATGTACTTTAGCTGTCTTTAAGTTTTGTAAACCAGGTACTTCACATTGCTTTAATGTGATAGGAATATAAATGCAAATGCCACCACATTTTATTAAAGTTTTTCTAAAAACATGCATTTTGTTCCATTCTGAAAAGGAGTTTGATTGTAGTAGAAAAGAACAGTGCATTACCACTACTTCCACTGTATTTTATAGACATATATTTTTCTAAAAGAAACAATTTAATCTTTATTTCAGTGGCTTTCCTTCTTACAGTTTTATATCTAAAGTTTCTCTGTGAGAAAAAAGTCCTTGATTATGAAGAAAGAGCTGCAGGTCAAAAGAAGACATTACAACATGCTCAGCATGTAAATCTCAGCATTTCAGGAAAAGCTTTGTTAATTCTGGCAGCCAGTGTTTAAAAGCAGAGCTGCATATTGCTCAAGATAGCTACATCTTATTTTAAGTGAAGGGAACATAATGTCATAGGTTTCTCTTTCCAATTGTGTGTGGATTTTTGTTCCTCTTTTGTGGAAATGAATGTATTTACAAAATTACATTGGTCATCTCCTGGTGCCAGATCAGTTTATTCCTTTGTTCTTTCTCCCATAGCCATTTTGTTAAATATCACTCTTGTGAACATTTCCTTTCTAGCATCATTTAGGCTTTCACTAGATCCTCTGGACACTTTACCATTTGTTTCTCTCCCAGCTGGATCTGGATCGAAATGTACTACATCGCATATAATTATCACATCGTTTCTTATCTCATTTACCTGTCCCAAAGCATAAAAAAAATGTGAAGATATCAATTACACTGAAAAATTCAATGTTTTTTTTTTTTTTTTTCACTTCACTTTTATTGTATACATTGATGTATGTACAAATATTTAAATATGAATATATTGAATCTACATATGCATCTTTTGAGCATGCCAGGTTATGCTGGCAAATGTTGTACATAGATCATATTGATTTTTAGAATTCAGAATAAAAAGTTGCTATATAGAATGATATAAATATAAGTAGAATATCTTGAGTTGGAATGAAGGCAGAATTCAAACAAGTCCAACTCGACACAGGGCAGCCCAAAATTCAAACCTTATTTCTGAGAGCAGTGTCCAAATTCTTCTTGAATTCCAGTGGGCTTGCTCCCCGACCACTGCCCTGAAAAGCCTCTTTCAGTGACCAAACACCATCTTCATGAAGACCCTTTTGTAATATTTAACTTGACCCTCCCCTGACACAAATTTATACTGTTCCCTTAGATCCTATCACTGTCACCAGAGACCTGCATCTATTGCTCTGCTCCTATGAAAGACAGAACTGTTTTTCTTTTTGTCTCAAAGCTTGCTGCGTGAGGCCTTTCTGGTGATAATACTCTAAAGTGACAACTGTAAATTATCTAGGGGAATGAGTGGTGGGTGAAACTGTGCTGCAGTACCTCTGCTCATGATTGTAAAGATAACCAGAAGCGGAACAAGCAGTCTTTTTTCAGGGGAGCTGCTTGAAGGAGCTGACCACTGCAAAAGGTGATAATGCCCATGCATGGCAACAAAGGCACCACTCCATGCTGGCTTATCTGTTGGGCCGGTATGTCACACTAACAGAGAGAAAAGAAGAAAAAAACCCAGAGAAATGGAGGATAAAAACCACTACTAAAGTAAGGACTTCGGAGAAGAACTTTCAAAGAAAACTTTGATGGAGAATTCCCTGAGGGGAAAACATCTTTGGAAGAACCCCCTCCCTGGGCCTGCTTCTTGCTAAGTTTCCCGGCTTCCTCCCATCCCCTGTGGTGACCAGATGAGTTCTTGAGAACAACACAGATCTGCTACAAACCTCGCTGAACCCACAGTGATGAGTGTGGATATGGAGAAGGGAAAAAGGGTGATAGAAAAGATAGGAAATAAAAGCAAGGAGTCTTTGTAGGAAGCAAGAGAGAGATAGTCACCACCATGGGTCTAGAGTGGTTTGTAGTTCAGTCATTGATCGTCAATAGTGGTGGGTCATTGGGCTTTGTTGTTTGGTTGACAATGCAGACAGTGACTATGTCACCATAGACGGTGTCAGAAATGACAGAGAATGGTGACAACGGTGACAACAGCAATGCTTTCCAATGGCAGTACAAACTTATTTATAAATCCAAAATGGTCGAGTTAGCTCCTTCTGAAGTGACAGCTTCTGGCTTTTGGATCTCAGCAGGAACTCCTTTTGTTCCCACCTTCCAGGCCTTGCCAGCATATGAGAGGGAGTATGGAGGTACCCACTTATATCTTGCCTTTATAGGATACAACAGTATCATCAACCAATTTCCCACACCAAGTTGGAGTTACTTGCACAGGCTTGGTCTTCCGCCAGTAAACATTATGTTCCAAAGATAAACAGTTCCAAAAAAAATTCTTTAAAACTGTCCACAAAGTGATGCAAACTGCCACATGGTGACAACCACCTCTCGTCTCCTAGATAACTCAGAGTCTTATTGCAAGAAATGTCTCAGAAAGTGAGCACTGAGTAAAAACAGAAAAGAAGGGTTCAGACATCTGGTCATCAAAATCAGGATTCCAGGAGTTTCTGAGCCCATGATTGTCGATGGCCCTATTTTTGAGGTGACCATCCTCATCAAGTAATGGTCCAACGTTACCTCTGGTCATCCTTTTACTTTAAAAAAGCTTTTTTTTCTTGGTCCCAACAACATTGACTAACTTCAAGTCTAGCTGAGCTTTGGCATTTGAATTTTTTTCCCTACAAGTGTGAACAATATCTTTCTAGCCCTCCCATGTAACACAACCTCATTTGCTGTGGCCATATGCTTTCTTTTTCAGCTTAAACTCTGGAAGTTGTCTCATCAGCCAAGCCATTCTTCTGCCCCAACTACATGCCTATTCCTCTGCAATTAGGACATGGTGCTTAAAATGTGACCAACACTGATGGACTCTAACATGTTCAAAACCAGATTCCCATGAGATATTTCTAACTAATTCCATGCAGCCTGAAAATTACTCATCCTATATTCAGCTCTCTGAGAATTGCCTGCTGCTGGTGGGTCTCTGCGCTCTCCTACAGACTCCTCAGCTCAGAAAGATCTCTGCACTTTGCAGTCCCCTCAGCTGCGGAACACATCTGCATCAGAACTGATACCCTTGGCAAGATTTTCACCTTATGTAGCCACCTTATGTAGCCATCTACATCTGTGTGCAGTGTCTGCAAGATGGTGAAAATTAAATCTTTCCTGATTTAATTAAGTTTTACATAGACTTTACTCTGTTGTAACTGGTTGGATTTCTCCAGCTTTGTTCATTCATAGCTGTGCAGACATTTACCTAGGCCAGGCAACAGTCCTGTGACCATGCAGTTGCTGTTGATCTAATTGGTACCAGCTCAGGCCCAAGCAATCCTAGCCAAATACTGAGATCTGCCCTGGAAGCTCAGCAATCCCTGTAGCCTTTTAGTAGTAGTGGCAGAAATCATAGTAATGAGAATACCACAGAAGTGAGGAAACTACTAAGCCGATTCCAATATTTCTCTAGCAAAATGGTGAGATTTGGTGAAGATGTAGTCTCTATCTAATTTTGATGTGGTATTCTATTAGAAGTTTGCAGAAAAACATTTCCTTATCCCAAGTCAACTTTGAAGTTTGCAGAAAAACATTTCCTTATCCCAAGTTAACTTTGATATCTCAAATACAGTGATTGCTTTCAAAATAAAAGCCATTACTTTTAGAATATACCTTTGAATATGCACAGGGATATGAGAACAAGTAACAGCATAAAACTTACAATATCCACCTTCACACATCTGGTGACAAAGTTCCAATCCATAGTTTCTTTTGCGTGGGCTACTTGTAGAACTTAAAATTAAGAAATTTAACCCCAAATGGAAAATATTTCTTAACATTTCATTGACTACATTATGGAAAAGCACTGGAATTAAAACAGGTTATGATTTTATAACGAAAAACAAGTTTCATGAAGAAATCCTTGCAAATTCTACTAAAAATTCACTATGTACATATTATAAAAGTACTCCATATGTCAGCAAGCAAAAAGAGGAATAATGCATCACAGAGCCTTTTCAATCAAAAATTGCACTATCAGTTATCAATCTCAAATTGTTTGAAATAAATTACATTCCAGTTGAATGCATTCTGACATGAAGTCTGAGAAGCTAAGCTTGTATCTTAAATATAAATAAAGAAATTACCATAAACATTTTTTTTAAAAAAAATCTGATTATTCTTTTGTTTTAATCAAATTTACATCCAGCAGAGAGTATCAAAACAATTAAATTAATTTTAAGGTGGTTTGACATTTTCTTGTATCTTTCCATAAATTTATCAGCCCTCAAAATGAAACTTAAGGATTATTAGAAAAGGTTAGCCAGGAATTTTTAACCCACTCTAGATGGTGTAGGGAACCTGCTTTGGCAGGGGGGTTGGACTCGATGATCTCTGGAGGTCCCTTCCAACCCCTACAATTCTGTGATTCTGTGATTCTGTGATATGAAGAAATAAGGATATAGGTAATATTTAAAGAGTATCTATCACTTCATTCAAAATTCAAATAAACCTTTTTATTAATATTCATGACCATGACTGAAGTCCAAATTCAAAAGCTACTGCCCAAGACACAATGAAACTCAAATATGGGTTAAAAGCAAGAAGGCAAGTATAGTGCTGAAACTAAAATGATAGATTCCCAGAAGGGAAAGTGCAAGCCTATAGATAGGAATTACATTCCTTTTGCATTAGGAAATGACACACAGACAGGATAGATTGTACTCCACAGTATCTGACAATCAAAGTCAAGAGGGCCTTAGAGTCTTACTTTATCCTTTTCCTGTGCTGACTCCATGTAAGAATGGATCTTATTCATTTGAATACTGAGACACATTTAGGAGATTTCTGAGACTTCCACTGTTCATTAAATAGATATGAGATCTAGCTGCATTTTAGCGTCAACTCAACTAAAAACCAAACCAAACCAACCAACCAACCAACCAACCAAAGACAGTACCTTGTGGAAAAGACTGATTAGATAGTGTATGTATGGCTGTGTCTGCATGATTCCTGAACCACAGCAGCAAACCTTAGGTTGAAAAGACTTTTTGTAAAATCAATATCTTTTCATGTTTCACAAATCAGCCCTTTCCTCTGTGAAAAAGTTGTTTATCATCCTGAGCGTAATTCTGCTATTGCTGATAACCATGGAATTCAGTTATTCCTAAGCACAATAAGAGCAGCAGAGGTATTATTAATGTAAATGAAAAAAAGTTTCACATGATATGTTCCAGAAAATATTCTGGAAGATTGATTCAAGCTAAGAGGTGATGCTGAAGCTCAAAATATATCTCATGGCTTAAAATAACAGTAAGATTTGATCTTCTGAAGAGAACATGTGCAGAATATCTACCCTTTTCACAGCATTAAAGAAACTTTAAAATCCAAGCATATATAGACTTCACTGATTATACAGTTTGGTCAATTTAAATATTTGTTGACATATTTTCTGGCAATTATGGATTCTACTTTGTGTCAGCTGTCTAAATTCCCAGGAAATGTGAGGTTAAAAAGAAAAAAGAAAAAAAGGCAACACTTTTTTACATGGTGTCTCCTGAAACTCGATATGCCATCTAAAGAAATCATTCATGGGAAAAAAAGCACTCATTAATATAATCAACCTGCTTAGAAAGAAATCTTACTGGCTCAAATATTCAATGGACACCATTTTTCAAATGCATTCATCTGGAAAAAATCATGTTAACTAGATTCATACTAATAGAATTCTGTTATTAAATTCTGCTATTCAGTGTAAGGCTAAAAAAAAGCAGTATAACAACTTTCTACATTGACAATGTAAGACGAAAATACTGCACACCAGTATCCAAAGTTAAAATTAATCATGTATTTCCAGCTTAAAAAGTCAAATTAGCATTTTAATTGTAATGGCAATTTCATTTCTTTTCTACTGAACATGAGTTTATCGTCTTTATCATAACGTACAATGCAGTTGAAGTAAACTTTGTTTATTTCGTGGTACTTGGAGGGAAAATGTGATCAAAAAATCCATATCTGAAAAATGCTTTAGGTTCAGTGATAATTACTCATACAACAAAAAGTGTTTCTTCAGGGGAATGCATAGTTAAACTCCAACAGAGCAAAACTCCAGACATTGAAAATCTACTTGTGTGTCATATCACTGAAAAGCATTTGTGTACAAATGTCAAAGCTTCTGAAAAATATATGAATTTTCCATCTTCTAGTCAGAATAAAATTATTGACTCATTCCCAGTTTTTAACTTCTCTTTCTGTGATGAAATCAGAGGAATAGAAGTGCTTAACAGTTTTAAATACAAGGCAGCTACATTTCAAAGTGATGACTGTGTGCAAGTGGTTACACAAGGATGTGAAAGGTGTAATTCAAATTTACATAGCAGTGGTAAACATACCTTCTTCTGAACTGGATTGTCCACTGAAAAGAAGATGTTCTTTCTGCTTGTTTGATTGGTTGTCTGTTGGTGGTGATGTTTTGTGTTAATTATTTCCTACCTGCAAGGAAATGGATTCTCCCGTGTCTTACTTCTTACCTGAAGTTAAGCCTGATATAACAAAGATCTAAAAAAGTAATTAACAAATGAACACAATATCTTTAACCTGTCTGCTGGCTTCTTTTCACAACCAGTAACTCAAATGTGTAATAAATGACAGTACCCTGAAAACACACCAAGAAATATCTGTCTGACATAATCCGAAACAGTTATGTTGCATACAGTTCCTGCTATTTCTTAACAACTGAAGGGTGATATTAAAATAGTGTTCAGTGAGAGGCTGGGTGAAAAAAGAGATTTTGTTCTATGTAAAAAAATTGCCCACAAATGTTTATTTATTTACTGTTGATTAAACAGTATCAAACAGTAGAAAAATTGGCTGTGTTCAAGGTCTCACTTCTTTTCATGGTTTACTGAGCTCTGGTTCAGAACACGACAAGGCTATTCCAAGGTTAGGAGTATTTGATAATGCATTTGATAACATACAGAAATACTTGATAATTTGAGAATTTCTCTTTGCAGCTGTCACATAACTTCAAAGAAAAAATATCCTAATGCAGGAAAAAAAAGGAAAAGAGTTTATTGAGACAGACTGAGAACATCTGTCTCAATAAAAGACAAGGCTCCATTATCACTTCAGTAATGGTGAAAAAATGGCAATATGAGAGAGGTATTAATTTAAGACTCTTTTTATATAACACAATGCTGAAGACTTCTGAGAGGAGATCTCCCATATGAGGGGAGCATGACATGCAAATTAATTTCACCTGGCTAGTGGGTGAAAAGAATGGAGTCCTGGAAGCACCATCCCTCTCCTACTGCCTACAGTAGGAGAAGAACATTTTGAGAAATAGTGGATTTTTCTAATAGTGTTGGAGAAAATGAGAATATAGTGAAGGGCAGAACTTCATCCTAATCTCTCTTGTTTTCACACATATTGTAAATGAGTATAGAAATCTGATCTAACCAGCAATCATTTGCCTCACGTTGTTTCATTTCATGATAACAATACGAAATTTTTCCAACAAACCTATAAAATAAGCTTACAGGCATTCTCCCATCTAGCTTATCAAAATAAATACCTGTTTCATTGGTGAGAATGAGAGATATTTCTAATTATATTTACTAAATGTAATGTGAGACTCCAGTAGTGCTTGAAATAGGAAAACCAAAAGCACTCATTGACATGGCTATGATTCAATCATACAGTGAAGATAGATCAGTGACCATCTGCTCTAAACTGTGCCTATGAAATGTAAAGATACTTTAGATTGTTCTAGCATTACTCTACCAGCAGAACATACAAACTGATAAATCTATTGCAGGGTTCACTGTATTTAGTTCAGTGTGTCTTAACAGCAGATGTGAAGGTAATTCATACAATCAGATTTAGATTGCTGGTTGCATCCACAGTATCTAATTTCTCAGATCATAAAGCTTTATCTTTAAAGACTGTACACTGCAATATCCAAGCATATAATAGCTGATAGCATTAAAGAAATAAAATGCTTGCAAGGTGCAAATATTGCTATTACTATCACTGTCACAGTAACATCTAAATTGCTTAATGTCCAAAGAATGGCTGAAATGAAGTATTTTAAACTCATTTTCTTATCCTAAGATTTTTCTGTCATGCCACTGATGGTGAAAAAAATTCATTGAAGAAATAGCTTTCAAACTCCAAGTACCTGAGGGAAAGTTCTGATTAATACCACCATTTAAACTGAGGTTAATTAATTGTGAAGAAGATTAATTGCTCTCTTCTCCTTTCTTTCTTTGAAAATATTTTTTGTGATGAGATTATAACACCAAATAATCCGTTTCAGAGACTTATATAAATATTGGAGGTAAAAGATGATTTAAAGAATACAATTTTGAATTTAAACAACAACAACAACAAAAAACGAACAGAGCTAAATTAAAGGCAAATTCCCCTTTACAATCACCAGCTGAGGGATTTACTTTAATGTCAGAAGTGTGCAAGGAAGCAACACTAATCCAAGGGCTAAAATAATGTCTATGTGACTCATTTTAAAAATGAGTTGAAAGTACTGGGCATTTTAGAAGACATTAATTTATTTAACTGGGGGCCACTTTCCTGGACCTAGATGACTAGACAGGGATGCATTTCTTCTTTTTACTTTTTTGTTTGTTTGTTTGTTTGTTTGTTTTGTTTTTTTCTTACCCCTGCCCTTAACAGAAAACCTATTTAAAAGCTATACAGCCTGGCAGTCTTATGGCTAATAAAAATGAAGAATTGCACCAGTAGTACTATTGTTATGTAGTAGAAATTTCTTGAAGTAATGTATTTGATGGCAAGCAGACAAACATAATTTCCTTGAACAGATAAAGGGAGATATATCAAAGCTAGAATGACCAGAAAAAATTTCTTCTTACCTTAACTAGAGTTGAAGCCTGACCACCTTTATCTCCTACCATTAAAATACAGTGATATCTGGGAAAAGTGATACAATTCTATGCACAAGAATACTTAGAACAATAAAAATTGTCATTTTTTCCTATTGCTATTAGAAAGCTTGTTTGTTTTTTGTGTTTTTTTCTGTTTTTTTTTTTTTTTTTTTTTTTTTTTTTTTTTTTTTTTTTTTTTTTTCTGTTTACTGATGTTACATTTTGAAAACCCTCCCTTCTTAGAAGCTGTGGGAAAAGGAACAAAATAAAACAAACAATTTTTGGAAAGAAAATCTGAAAATTAATGTTGAGTAGATTTTGAAATACTTTTTTTTCTTTTAGTGCATTATTTAATGTCATAAATAATGGTCAACAATCACTTTAATGCAAATAACAGTTTCCTGTATAATTAAATGGTACTAAGTAATCTGTTGTTTTCAAACTCCTATGATTACTACTACTTGTAACTATTTGTGCCAGTTTATCTGGGAAGGTAACAGACACTTCAAGCTTGGCAATAGACTGAACATATTAATTAACTTCAAATCACATTTATGATTTTTTATAGTTCAAAATACATAAATCTATTTACTATTTAGAATGCACTCATGGGTACATCCAGATTACTATTTTCTCATTAACGCTGAATAAATAAAAATGAAAAACACTGTATGAGAAAAAATATCCAGAAAAGAAAAATCAGAAAT
This sequence comes from Centrocercus urophasianus, assembly GCF_019232065.1. Taxonomy (NCBI): domain Eukaryota; kingdom Metazoa; phylum Chordata; class Aves; order Galliformes; family Phasianidae; genus Centrocercus; species Centrocercus urophasianus. Next base: position 15,522,877 of record NW_024884253.1, read on the forward strand.
TTATATTGAAAAAAATCTCAAAAATATTGCGGACTTTTAAAAAAGTTTGGTTAATTAAAAACAGCATAATTAGAACTGATGATGATGACAATTTAATTTTTTTGAACAGTTCATTAATATGTTAGGAATTTTATTTTCACAGCTTCTGTGCAGCTGAGAAGTGGAGTGTCAGGGCCCAGTAAGGGTTAGTGGCTCCCCAGGAAACAGGCATAGGGAATCATGGGGGCCTTGAAGGTAGGGCATGTACGCCTCCAGGGAGTAGTTCTGATTGGGAACAGCTGCTGCCCTATATAGAGCACCTCTCTGGGTATAGGCTACACTGTGACTTTCACAATGGAGACCTACTTGATGGTGTAGGGTAGCATTGCAGGGAGCTGGACATGAGCCTTACAGTGACCTTGATGAGTCAAGGAAGGACTGAAGGGATTCTAGGTTGAGTGTTGGAGGCTTCATTACTTGTTTGTACACAAAACAAGACATTTATTGTGTTCCCACCTTTGCTTAACAAAACATCAAATTTATTAGAAATTTAAATCAGAAAAAAAGCAACATTGAAGTCCAGTTATAATAAAATCATCTAACTATATTTCCATGTACTTCTTTCAAACTGCAATGATTATGCACTAAAAATATATATATAAATAAATAAATAAATAAATAAGAATAGTATCTGATTGTGTGAAGGATGACATTCAGAATTATATTATTATTTTTTTTAATTGTCTTCATTTTGCATTTGGTAAGATGAATTTGTGTCACTTACTTACTCCAACTTCACCTGCCGCAAAAGCATTTGATTTTTACAGAGGGCCCCAAAAAAGTAATCCATGGTCATCTATGCCATTTGGAAATGAATATCGAAGAACAGTAATGAATTTTTTTAATGGCAAATTATTCAAAAAGGAAAACAATTTTTCCTTAAAATATTGCAAGTTAATTATGTTCCTACATTCAGTATACAGTACATATTGCTTTAATCTAAGGGAAATTTGTTTTTAGTTTTTGAACAACAACTTGCTTACAAACTTGGAGAAGTCACATACATCCACTCCTCATCTATTTCCAAAAGTTTGATTTCCGACCTGATCAGAAAAATAAACCAAAACTGTTGTTAAGCTGCTTGAGTCTACAGTCAGCCTCATTTTCTTGCAGACACATATTTCCAATTATGTAAATTTCCTAAAATTCTCTGGTTACTGACCATGTGTTTGAGCACATACAAAAAAAAAAAGAAACATTTGACAGAATACATTGCCAGATTTCTCTAGAATGTATCTTTTATATTGTCTATGGGATAGGAAACTGAATTTTTTTTTTTGAAACTGTGAGAAATTTACACTGAAAAAAATCTAACATCTTTTTCTTCAACTACCAACAAAATACTTCATATATGACATGAGAATCTAGAGGACTGCTAGAACTATCTTATTTCACACAAACCATGCAAATGCCCTGATGGCAGTGTAGTCTGCTCTGTGATTAGGACAAAGTGTCAGCTGGATAATGATATTTTACCTACTTGTATGTTTACAAATGCTATAACAATTTGCATCTGTCCGTGACAGTGTGTACACTCATGGTAAATCATGGTAAATCACATTGAAGTAGTTACTAGATGGTATTTTACATCCCTTATTCTAAATGATATATCTTAGAGAATGCTGTACTTGAATGCTGATGTGATTCCTCTATAATCCAAATCCAGCTGGTGACCGGTTGTAAGTGGTGTTCCCCAGGGGTCGGTGCTGGGGCCTGTCCTCTTCAATATCTTTATTGATGACCTCGATGAGGGCATCGAGTGCACCCTCAGTAAATTCGCAGATGACACCAAATTGGCTGGAAGTGTGGATCTGCCTGGGGGTAGCGAGGCCCTACACAGGGATCTGGACAGGCTGGAGAGCTGGGCTGAAGCCAATAGGATGAGTTTCAACAAGGCCAAATGCCGGGTCCTGCACTTCGGCCACAACAACCCCAGGCGACGCTACAGGCTTGGGGCGGTGTGGCTGGAGGACTGCGTAGAGGAAATGGACCTGGGGGTATTGATTGATGCTCGGCTGAACGTGAGCCGACAGTGTGCCCAGGTGGCCAAGAAGGCCAATGGCATCCTGGCTTGCATCAGAAACAGTGTTGCAAGCAGGAGCAGAGAGGTGATTGTTCCCCTGTATTCAGCACTGGTGAGGCCGCACCTCGAGTTCTGTGTCCAGTTTTGGGCCCCTCACTGCAAGAAAGATATTGAGGCCCTGGAACGTGTTCAAAGGAGGGCAACAAAGCTGGTGAGGGGTCTGGAACACAGGCCATATGAGGAGAGGCTGAAGGAGCTGGGAATGTTCAGCCTGGAGAAGAGGAGGCTCAGGGGAGACCTCATTGCTCTCTATAACTTCCTGAAGGGAGGTTGTAGTGAGCTGGGGGTCGGCCTCTTCTCTCGTGTCATTAGTGATAGGACCAGGGGGAATGGCTTCAAGCTACGGCAGGGGAGATTCAGGCTGGACATGAGGAAGTATTACTTTTCAGAAAGGGTGGTCAGGCACTGGAATGGACTGCCCAGGGAGGTGGTGGAGTCACCGACCCTGGGGGTGTTCAAGGAAAGACTGGATGTTGTGTTGAGGGACATGGTTTAGTGGGAGCTATTGGGAATAGGTGAACGGTTGGACTGGGTGATCTTTTAGGTCTTTTCCAACCTTGGTGATTCTATGATTCTATGATTCTGTGATTCTAATATTAAACTGTTAGTATTCTATTTGCTTATACAGCACTTTTTGATTCACTGGCATAAAAATGCAAGATATTATGAGATGTCTAGACAGCTTTTTTCCTGGCAAGTGTAATTCCATTTAAGCAATTGAGAATTCCCAGCAGAAACTTAATGATGAAACTGAAAGACTCACGAGGAAGTCAATGAAGATGTGTTCAGATGAGTGACAAAAAAGTGGAGCTTGGATTCAGAATCCATTCACACTTTTCTGTTAGACTGTGTCTCATCTATAACATTTTTAAAAGTGTCAGTAAAACCATAATCAGATTGCTGCATAATCTTGGAAAAGCAAGGCAGCTTTCTCTATATCACACTTTGTCTGATGTATAGTTCACAGAGTGAAAGTATATAGCACAAAGTCAATTGTAATAATGAAGAAAGCAGAAGTGTCCATCTCCAATCACAAAACAGAAAAAAATGCAGAAGACCTTTCTATTAATAATCGTCATGGTTAAGTATATATCCTTAAGTGCAGTCAATGCAGAAGGCAGAATTTGTCCTTGAAGTATGCAAGGCTGAGTGGTCATATCACATTACCTGGCATGAACCTTCTTTTTAGCAAATTGTTGCAGTAACCTTTCGCCAAGGAATCCCAAATCTGGTGATGCTTTGAGCATTTTTAAGACATCAAGGTCATCTGTGCTTTTTATTCCAAAGTAATGGATGTGATGCTGTGTGAAATTTCTTATAGAATGAAAATAAGATATAAATTAAATACTGTGCAGATCTTATCAGCTCATAAGGAAGCTTTAAGATAAAATGCTTTATGAGACAGTGGTAGGTGACTGTATAGGAAAGAAAATAATAAAGACAATCCAAATTTGTTTATTCCATCTAATTTGAGGGTTCTCATGAACAAAGAAGGTCCAAAGCAAAACCAGCCAAAAGAGTACTACAAAGATGGTGAAGGGTCTAAAGTGCAATTTACGAAGATCACTGAGGCCCGTGAATTTGTTCAGCCTAGAGCAGAGGAATCTGAGGAAAGGCCTTATGGAGGTCTGCAGCTCCTTCTGAGGGAGTGAAGGAGCACCACTAATTTCTGCTCTCAGAACGCAAGGAAGCAGTATGGATATGTGTCAGGGAAAGGTCAGGTTAGGTATTAGGAAAAACTTCTTTACCAAGAGGGTGGTCTGGCACTGGAATGGGCTCTCGAGGGTCTGACCTTCTGGTCATGGGACCAAGCCTGCTGGAATACAAGAAGCACTTGGACAGTGCTCTCAAAAATATGGTTTAAATTTTGGGTGGTCCTGTGTGGAGCTGGGAGTTGGATTTGATGGTCCTTGTGAGTACTCTCCTATTCAGTATATTTTTAAAAGTAAAGATATCACTCCTGCCAATTCTGAAAAAGCTTGTGAGATGTTTCTAAGTATCTTGATCATAGAATCAGAATCATAGAATCACAAGGTTGGAAACGACCTATATGATCATCCAGTCCAACCGTCTCACCATTGCCACCACAAGCACTAAACCACATCACGCAGCACGTCGTCCAGATGCCTCTTGAACACTGCCAGTGATGGCGACTCCACCACCTCCCTGGGCAGCCATTCCAGTGCCTGACCACTCTCTGAGAGAAGAAGTTCTTCCTTATGTCCAACCTAAACCTCCTCTGATACAACTTGCAGCCATTACCCCATGTCCTCCTCGTTGCCTGGGAGAAGAGGCCAAATCCCTCTTCACCACTACCTACCTTCAGGAGGTTGTACAGTGCAATGAGGTCTCCCCTGAGCTTCCTCTTCTCCAGACTGAACAATCCCAGCTCCCTCAGCCGCTCCTCATAAGACTTGTGCTCCAGACCCCTCACCAGTTTTGTTGCCCTTCTCTGGACACGCTCCAGGCTTAAAAATTAATAAAGAAGTATAGAGTTGGATAAAGTATAGTGGGGTAGAGAAGATAGGGAGAGGAAGGGAAGACAGGGCAAGGCAAGGCATGGCAAGGCAAGGCAAGAGGCTCAAGCCAGGACAAGGTTATTTCAGACAAAGCAAGCCTCCATCCTGAGGCTTTTTAGAGACAGTGCAAAGCCTGTGGTCTGTTACTAGTAATGGCAGGGCTGTATGTACTGGAATGTAGGCTAAAATACTTGAGTACAACAGTAATTCAATAATAAAAAGAAAGCTTTTTTTTTTCTGCTTTCAGAAGAAAGCAAAATCATTGTATTTTGCAGAGAATTTGTCACTTATGGTGTGCTTTGACACAATCTTAGAAAACCCTGTAGAGTGAAATTTATCAGGGGAGTTAGGTAGAGGAACAAACAGTTCCTAAATCCTGTCTAGACTTAATGTGAGCTATATGCTGAGCCATCCAGCTCTGTCAAGATTCAATGTCAGTTGTCAGAAATCTTTAAAGCAGAAAGTAAAGTTACGGACTGTAGGTTCCCCTCAAGAGGAGAGAAACTCCTTGAAGCAGCCAGCAAAGTCTCTCAATTTCCATTTTGGATACACTTCAAAATATTGCACAGTCCCCACTGTAAGTCTACTTTAACTGAAATAAGAGAAGTACAGAAAAGTAATGAAGGAGAGAAATACAAATGAACACCTGAAATCAAAAATAAAAAATAAAGACAATATGTTTCATTTAAAATGGAAGTCCACTGAAGTCACACGCATAGTTTTCACATCACATTTATACTTATATTTTAGCAATTTCTATCTTGTACTCTTGACTATTTGTTTTCAGGGACTTTTTAACATACAGAAATGTTATGGAGTGCATCACATCCAGTGATGCAAATGTCTTTGATCTAGGTCCTCAGATTTCTCACTTCTCTGTTTCTAAATTTTCTAATCCTAGTTTTATTTTATTTTAAAAAGCGAAGTATGGAAGAAAATTACTTTTAAAAGCTACAGAACTCTTTTGAGAACTCTGGCTAAAATAGTAGTATGACTGTGTAAAAAAAGATTAGAAAATACAGCTATAGCAGTTCTCTTGATTGGAAAATTCAACAATGACATTGCTAAGAGGTCTGTTCAGTTCTGAATGCTGACAGGAAAAAGAGAGTAAATTTAATTATAAAGACGCTGAAGTAACAGGCTTTTCTGAGACAACTCTAGACGCATTTTGAGAACCATGAGGATTTAAATCTTCTATTGATTTTCTTACAGTGAAAGAAACAAATTTCAAGATGTAATAGAGTCTACACTTCTGCCAACAACTGCTGCATGAAATAGTTCCGATTATTATGGCAATTATTACAATTACTATGGCCCATTAAAATAAATAAATAAATAAATAAATAAATATGCAGCAATAGTAATTATTACAAGTAATTAAAAAGTTTTCAAGAATTTAGCAGAGATAAAAATAGATTGCAAACAAAATACTTTAGAGAGAAAAAAGGACAACTGAATTAACATAGTGATGGTGACCAATTGACCAGTTGAGCAATAGACTATTGTACATCAAGGAGTTACTGATCCATATAATAGTTAACCTGAGGAGGCTCAAACAAGGCCTTTAGGCTGTGCTGCCCTGCTAGCTGCACGCTAACCTCAGCCATCTCCTTGTAGCAGAGGAGCAGCAGACAGCTTGTGCTCTGTGCCAATGATTACACTAGGTGTATGTACTTACCTTTACCATGAAGTGCAATGAGAAACTTACTCATGAACATCTGGACAAGAGAGAAATCATGAAAAAGAGTGTTTTCTTGCAAGAAAGTCTCGTAATAGAGACAGGCTCTGCATGGTATGTTACATGCGGATTAGAAGCTCATTTGATGCTTCATAATTCCAGGGTGCCATCATCTAGAGATTAACCATACTGTTCTCAATTTCCTCACAGCATCAGCTCCAACAAATAACATTTTAAGTGATCTTTTCCAGACTGAGAGCTTTTCTTACTGGGATCATCACAGACAAGCCCTTTCTCCTGCCAAACATTTGAGCAAGCAGTTTTTAATAGATTTTTAGGCCTTTCTCTGTATTCTGCTTTTTTCACTTCTATTCTTCTTTTCAAAATTAAGTTTGAAGGAGTAAGAAGATAAAATCAGGCTTGTTATAGATGAGCCTAGGGGCAGCATGTCAGGGCTAGAGGTGAGACCAATATCCCATCTGAAGAGCATCTATGCCAACGCAAACAGCATGTATAACAAGTAGGAGGAGCTAGAAGACATAGTAAAGCAGGAAAACTATGATTTAATTACCATCACCAAAACACAGTGGGGTCACTCCCATGACTGGAGTGCTGTAATGGAGAGCTATAAGCTCTTAAGATACGACAGGCAAGGAAGGAGAGGCAGTGACTCTCTGTGTTGGTGTGCATCCCAGGGTTCTGAAGGAGCTGGCTGAGGTGGTTCCTGAGCCATTCTTCATCATATTTGAAAAGCTGTGGCTGTCAGGTGAGGTCCCAGATGACTGGAGGAAGGGTCATGTCACTCCAGTTTACAAGAAAGCAAGGAAGGAGGACCCCGGGAACTACAGGCCGGTGAGTCTCACCTCTGTGCCTGGGAAGATCATGGAATAGATCATCCTGAACGACATGCTTGATCACATGAGGAATAAGCATGTGATCTGATACAGCCAGCATGACTTCACCAGGTGAAGGTCATGTTTGACCAATCTCTTGGCCTTCTATGATGGAGTGATGGCATTGGTGGACAAAGGAAATCAACTTGCAATTCTAAAATAAAGTAATAAAAATTAAGAGAAAGTATGTTTTTATATGAAAATTAGAAGTATATAGTCAGTGTTAGACAAAAATATGTACAGACGTGAACTATATGTACCTAATGTATATTATTATGAGTGAAAAAAACCTCGAATTATTTGCAAATGCAAATAGTGTAATCCTTATAATTGAAGTGAAGGAAGATAGAAACATACCTACATGCAATAAAAATATATGAGCCTCAGGATACATACATAAAAACAGTACAAAGGGAACAGAAAATGCATTGATTAGAACATTCCTGTATCATAAATCCAAAGCTTTTGAGGATACTTTAAAAATAGATTCATTTTTAAGAAATAAACTCGTAGGTAAAAGTTAGGCTTCATGTGCTATTCCATTCCTTATATAAAGAAATAAAAAGTCTGCGATGTGGCTTAAAGTGATATTAAAATAATATTACATAAGTAATACACATCTTTGAAAAATTGAGTAGAAATAGATGTATGAGAATCTTATTTAATAAAAAGAAATTTATGAAATTTTACAAAGAAGAGGTAAAAAGTTAAAAAAAAAAAAAAAAAACGGAAAAAAATATGTGCTGATCCACTGCACAAGAAAAAGGACATTTTACCAAGCTAACTAATTATTTTTGTACTAAGTACTGACTAGTTCTGTGTAGTTAAAAACACTAGGCATGTAAGCAATCGCTTGACCAAAATGAAATTGAGGTCAAGAAAGACTGCCTGACTATTACACAAATAATTGCTGACATTCTCATTACTTGTAAACAAGGCAATGTGAAGAGGTCATGAGCAGAAACTGAAGTTAACACAGGGAGAAAAATAATAAACAGAATCTGGTAAGCTTGAAATTGCACTGAATTCGGCTTCATAAAAGAAATATTCATATGTCATACTGACAAACAAACAAACAACAACAACAACAACAACAAAAACCTAAACTATGATCTGAAAAAATCATGGAGTCTCTACGATTCCCTGTCCCATAAATATGGCAGTCAAAGTATCTTTGGAATAGTGATGGAATTTCTTAATTACTTGTGATTAAGTGAAACAATGAGCCTTTGAGCCAATTAATATATAGAGCTATCATATGGAAATGGACATAAATACAAGAAAAAGCTTTTGAAGAAGTAAAGAGGTTAATTTCAAATTCTCCATTGCTCAAATATTATGACCCAAAGGAAAGTCTAGTCTTAGAAAGTGAAGCATTGGAGATGAGTCTATGAAACATATTAATGCAGACAGAATGTCTGAATGCACTTATGAAGTGTAATTTTGTAGTTAAGCAATGAGAAAGTATTAGTAGTAGAGGAAAATCTTTTACAAATTATATCAGGACAAAAAAGTGGAACAATGCCGTGCCTTCCTAAGTTTATCAAATGTATAAGTTTCTAAAAGCTGTCTTTTTAATGGAATGAGTGACATGGCAGCTCATCATCCAGCACAAGACTGGCTCTGACTCTTAGGTTCTCCTGTAGTCCCAATTTTGACAGCCTCCACCAAAAAGCAGGAACAACCTAGTGTGTTTTCAGATCCACTCCTTCTGTATAGTCTGTGCTCCCCAAATCTGAAATTAAGCATAAAATGCATTTTACCCATCATACCATCTTTAGCTTGGAGAAAAGAAGGTTCCATGGAGATCTCATTGTGGCCTTCCAGAACTTGATGAGAAGTTATAAACATGAGGGGGAACAGCTGTTTACGAGGGTGGATAGTGACAGGACAAGGGGGAATAGTTTTAAACTGAGACAGAGGAGGCTTAGGTTAGATATTAGGAGGAAGTTTTTCAGTCAGAGGGTGATGATGCACTGCAACAGGTTGCCCAAGGAGGTTGTGGATGCCCCATCACTGGAGGCATTCAAGGCTGGACTGGATGTGGTTCTGGGCAGCCTGGTCTGGTGGTTGGCAACCCCGCACATAGCAGGGGAGTTGAAACTAGGTGATCTTTGTGGTCCTTTTCAACCCAGGCCATTCTATGATTCCATGATTCAATGATTCAATGATTCTATGATTCTACGATTCTTTGTCACCCCATGGATGTAGGAGTCAGGATCAGGCCCAGTGAGGGGAAGCAGGGTCAGACACGGCCCCGGGTTTGCTGATCAGTGCCTTCACAGGAGAGTGTTGATTAGGTTTTCTTATGTTCTCTCAGCTGCTTATCATAGGTACATACATCATTCTTGTCTATGGAAGTTTTTGAAGACAAGCCTTTCAATGCCCAAGGAAATTCCATCTCTGAGTTTGCCCAAGAAATCTCTCATATTTGACAGATCAAGTAGCTGAGCACTAAGCTGCTAGTTCGATTGGGTTCCAGAAATTCAGCATGATTCTGCTTAAATCTGTGAATCTAGGAGGTGCTCTCTGGATCTAGCAAACAAATGGATCTCCAGTTAATAGCACATGGAGCTGTTTGGCATCCATACTGAGGCTGGTGTGTGGTTCTTAACATGGAACCACAGAGGTGCAGAAGAGTTTCCATTATGTAGCAATGTCCAAGTGGAATTGCAAGTATGGGCATACCGGTAAGTCGTTGAACACTAAGTCAGTGTATGATATTTGAATGTTTGAGATATACAATATACTAGGCGTAGCATCTTCTTATAATGCATATACATACACAGTACAGATGGTTGTCTTTTCTTAAGATCACATTTTAGCCCTTTTGTAGATAGCATGATAGTTTTATTAAAATCAAAGTGGTTTAATTTCAAATAATTAAGAAAAAGCATTCGTCCTGAATATCAAAACCTTCTTTTCTTAGAATACTTACCAAGCAGTGAAAACAGAAACTGCACCATAAAGACCAGATAGAAATTATGATGAAAATGATGGGAACTAGGCCTTATTCCCATCTGGCAGTACCAGGCAGTGGGGTTTAAAAGTAGTCTAATATAAAGCCTAAGGAGAAGAACACAAACATTGTCACCAGTCAAAAAACTGACAGGCCTGTTCAATAATCTCTGGAGCAAAAATAAAGCAGACAAGCATTAGCCTACAACAGATTTGCCAAGAATGCAAATCAGTGGAAAGAAAAAAATGTATAGCAAATATAGTAAGGTATGAGAGCATTATAGCATGAGAAAAAAATTAAATTTTACAAATGATCAAATGAAACAGAAGCAAAAGAAAAAAAATAGAGAATAAAAGGAGAATAATGGCATTTAAATTAAGAGTAATATTATAGTATTGCTAAATACCGGGCACACTCAGTGGGCTGGAACATTCAGAGGCAAAATGTTCAAAGAGCACAGGAAAAAGACTAGATGCAGACACCCCTTCATTACAGCAAAGTACCTCAGGACTTGAAGCATTTTATTTCCTAGATTCCTATTGAGACAGAAGTAAATAAGATACAAAGAGGAGATCAGGTCATAAAATAATAAAGGTGTAAAGCATAGTTTGAGACACTTCATAATGCACAGTACGGTGGAGCACTAAATTCACACATAAAAAACAAAAATGGCACAACTAGGACAACTAGGAAGCAGGGGAGAAGAGAAAAAAGCTGATCCTCATCTCTATGTACGCTAATGCTCATGTTGGTGAAACCGTAATAGAACCTGAGCCCTAGTTGATCTGAAAGGTATTTTGATTGATTCATATCTCAGAAGAATTCTGTTCCCCTTTTCAAGGTTTCATGAGTATTTGTGGCACTGATTCATGTTTTAAAAATATTGTGAAGTTATGTTTTTCTGTATCTTGCAGACTCTTCATTAGATATCAGGAAAAACAAACTGAATTATTTCATTTCATGTGTTTACTGTGACTGAATAGCATATGTCTCATAGATTTTCTTGTGGCATCTCTTCAAAGATACTGCATTGACAATAGAATGTAGCAGTTAAGATAGATTGGGGGCGGCATGAAGAGATCAAAAAGTAGTATTTAGTTGCCCAAAAACTGAGCACTGAAAATTAGTCTTACACAACTATTCACAACTATCAACAATTCAGTATCTCATCTCTAATAATGTTTTATTTCATTTTCATCCAAATTCTAAATATAAGTTTGTTTCTGTTATATATACATACATGCAAGTACATGTCCAGATACTTAGCAGCCATCCAAAGTCTGCTATATTTAGGCTCTGGAAGGAAAGGTTTATTTCCTATTTCATAATGAAACAAACAAACAAATAAGCCTTTTGCAGGTTTATAGTGTCATTGAAAAATCAGTGACTCATCTACTTTTGAATCAATCATTATGAAGCTCTTCAGGCAAACGGAATCAGTATTAATCCCTTTGAAGTTCAAGTTTACTTACTAGGATGCCTGGACTAAACACCTGATGTGACTGAGGTTTTTATTTATTTGGTATTCAGACTAGCCAGGACTGTGAGGAATTCAGCAATGTAATGACCCAGAAATCAGTTTCAAAATGACCAGAACTGAGGCTATGTAGATCTTTGTCCTTAGGTATGTATAGAATATACATCTGTGCAGGAAGTGGGGTTTGTAATAGGATTCCCACCCCAATTCGTTCCACTTATCTCACTGACATCAAGACATTTTTTGTCCGCAAAATAAATGTATTATAGTTGTCTGTAATCCTATTTGATCTTTTGCCATGAAGTATCATTCTTAAAAATGGCTCCAAGGGTTCTTCCAAGAAAAAATTCTGAACTATTAGACCTAATATTCACCTACTGTTGCTATAAAACAAATAAAATATGTGTATCAGCCACGTATGCCAAGAGACATCTACATTAAAAAAAAAAAGAGGTATCAACATTCTTAAAAAATTGAGATTTTTTTAATCTGTGTATGATTTTGCCCTGACGCTCAGAACAGTTTAGCTAGCTTGTACAAAGCTAAACAGGGGTTTCATCAGCCTTAAATAAGCAATGAGGAAAGCTGGCAATTCTGGCTTTGGTTATGACCTTGAGACAACTCCCACTCTGTGTTCTTCATTTAATCCTTAATTTAGTTCTTAAAACTTCATTTTAGCAAATAATGTTCCAATCTCTGTACACTTAATACCAGATGATGGTTTTTAACAAGTGCTTCCTTGTTAATTTCTATTTCAGTATTTGGTTAATCCAAGTGAGCAATATATACACAAGGCCAAAGGTTAGGATAAAATGCTGAAACAGTTTTCCTGTTATGAATATTCATGTAATAACTTTTGGAATAGATAGTGATTCTCTTGGAGCATTCTACCTTAGCACTAAACATGTTACAAAATATATATCTTCAAACAGATAAGGACAGAAAAAGTAATTTCTAAAAAATATTCCCAATTATCCAGCGTGAGGTACTCTGTGAATCTTAAGCAGGAAAATAATGCATAAAAACTAAGGAGACCTGAAAGATTTGCCCTCTGTTCAAAATTGGATGTCTTCTATTCCACACCAAGAGAGTTTAAGCACTGAAAATTAGTAATTTTAATTGCAGTTCGTCACTTTTAGTGAAGAAGTTCATCAGTGGTAGAAATACATAACCTAAAATTAAACTGCATCTTATTTCATTCAGCTACCCATAGCAGTATAGCCAAGCTCAGCAGAAGATGCTACATTAATTTGGGCAGCTAGTATACTCTCTGGCTTCCAATACTATAGATAGAACACTGAGCACCACCCCCTCACAAGTCCTTTTGACTGCAAGTTAGGCCCATTACTGGTTAGAATCCGCGTAAACATTCATCAGCTTATTAGTGACAACTGAATTCTGATTACGCTATGTATCTAAAATAAAGACAAAATATTGTATGTTAGCACTGGATAGATAAAAGAATAATTCAGTTTTCAGAAGGATATGTAATGTGAAGAAGCAGCCAAAACATAATTATGCATTTTCTACAAGTTAGAAAGTTCTTCTTAAAAAAAGTTCCTGAGTTTGCCTGCAAGCACTTTTGCTCTCAGTTTCGAGAACAACAACATCCATGAAAAAATTTGTAGACTTGCTCAATGTCTATTTAGGAAATAGAATTGGAGAAAATAGAATGTTATGCTTTTATATCTTGCCATGTTTCATCTCTAAACTGAAAACCTCCCCCCACCACATAAACCAACACCAGGAAGAATGACAGTCAAAAACTGTATGCAAACATTTTAAAATAATTTGGGATATGAATTTATTCTTTATTCTAACTCTGATATTATTTCAGAAGGTTTTAACAACAGTCTACATTTGGCAGAAGCTTTGCATGATTTTCATATTTTACTTGCATATAATTTCAAATTTTGGCACCAAATAAGTTCTGAGAAAATATTATTTCTTTTCTACTGAATTTGACACTTTAGTGATATTCTATTAGACCACAATACAAAATTAAAGTAACAGTTCGAAAATTAGAGAGATGCTTGTCAAAGTCTGTTAATCTAAGTAAAATTATTATAGCCTACAGCTTTAAACATTGATGTTTATAGTTTTCAATTCACACTTAGCATTTAAATATCAATGATCTAATTGGATATCTACCTGCCTTACTGAGCACAGCGAGGAAAGCTGAGCTTCTGTGAACTTGGCCTAGGGTCAATGAGAGTGATATATGCCTATCAGTTCTCAGAATCCTCAGCAGGCTTATTGTTGGGTGCCTAATGTGTACATAAGTATCTAATTCTAAGCCTTGGGGTCTGATGGACATTTAAATATGTTTCTGCTTAAGAATGACACATTGGATAACAATAATTAAGATCTACAGAAGCAAATAAACTACCAGGTCATGTTGAATATATGAATATTGGAAGATTTGCTTTAGGACTGAAGTCCTCACATGAACAATATTCTACAGATGATGAAATGATTCTTTGCCAACAGACACCAGATGGTTCTTAAATGACAGATGAGGGTCTACATTTGATAGAGTCAACAAAACAGGTTGTGTCATATTTAAAGCTAGTAATCCATATGCATGTTTCAAAGATTAAGCACTGCTTGACGATTATGAAAAGCTCAAAACACTACAGCTTTCAAGATTTACTTTACTTCAATACTTTCCGAACTGAAACAGTATCATTTACCTTTAAGTGGCAAATGCAAATAGTTTCACCTGTGTTAAGAAGGAAAGTTGAGGATCAGATTAGAAAAAGCTCATTGTTTAAGGTTAACATTATTCTCTAGATAAATTAGGATAAGAGATCCTATTGACTCACGGAAGAATTCTGTTAGATACAACAAGATGATGAGTGAGCAACATTTTTCTGTGCCTGGTGGTTAGAATAATACTGGCACACTACTACAATCCCAGAGCCTTTAAACCTGCAGTACAGAGTCACAGAATCACAGAATGGCCAGGGTTGGAAGGCACCTCAAGGATCACAAAGCTCCAAACCGTCTTCCCACAGGCAGAGCCACCAACCTCCTCATTTAATACTAGACCAGGCTGCCCAGGGCCCCATCCAATCTGGCCTTGAACACCTCTAGGGACAGGGCATCCACAACCTCTCTGAACAGCCTGTTCCATTACCTCACCACTCTCACAGTAAAGAACTTCCCCCTGACATCCAACCTAAATCTTCCTCAACTTAAAACCATTTTCCCTTTTCCTGCCATTATTTACCCTTCCAAAGAGTTGATTCCCCTCCTGTTTGTAGGTTCCCTTTAGGTATTGAAATACTGCAATGAGATCACCCCGCAGCCTTCTTTTCTCCAGGCTGAACAAGCCCAGCTCCCTCAGCCTGTCTTTGTAGGGGAGTGCTGCAGCCTCCTGATCATCTTCATGGCTCTCCTCTGGACCCTCTCCAGCAGCTCCCTGTCTTTCTTGTACTGGGGGCTCCAGACCTGGACACAGTACTCTTGATGGGGCCTCACAAGAGCAGAGTAGAGGGGGACAATCACCTCCCTGTCCGTGCTGGCCACCCCTCTTCTGATGGAGCCCAGGATACCATTTACTTTCAAAGGAGCATACTGCTGGCTCATGTTAAGCTTTTCATCCATCAGGATCCCCAGGTCCTTCTCTGCAGGGCTGCCCTCAAGGACTGCTCCTTCCAGTCTGTATGGATGCCTGGGATTCCTCCGGCCCAAGTGCAAAACCTTGCACTTTGCTGTGTTGAACCTCATGAGGTTTAGCCAGTCCCATCTTTCAGTCCTGTTGAAGTTCCTCTGAATGGCATTCCTTCCTTTCACCATGCCAACCGCACCACTCAGCTTGGTGCCATCAGCAAACTTGCTGAGGATGCACTTGATTCTGTTGTCGATGTCATTGATAAAGATGTTAAAGAGCACCAGTCGCAAGACAGACCCCTGGGGGACACCATTCATTACCGGCCTCCACCTGCACATAGAACCATTGATGACCACCTTCTGTCTGCAGCCTTTCAACCAATTTCTTATCCATTGAGTGGTCCATTCATCCAATCCACATCCCTCCAATTTGGAGATAAGAATGTGGAAGGGGGACCATGTCAAAGGTCTTACTCAAGTCCAGGTAAATGACATCGGTCGCCTTTCCTTTGTCCACCAATGCCATCACTCCATCATAGAAGGCCACCAGATTGGTCAAACATGACCTTCAACTGGTGAAGCCATGCTGGCTGTCTCGGATCACACACTCATTCCTCGTGTGATCAATCATGTTGTCCAGGAGGATCTGTTCCATGATCTTCCCAGGCATAGAGGTGAGACTCACCGGCCTGTAGTTCCCGTGGTCCTCCTTCCTTGCTTTCTTGTAAATGGGAGTGATGTGACCCTTCCTCCAGTCATCCGGGACCTCACTTGACAGCCATGACTTTTCAAATATGATGGAGAATGGCTCGGCAACCACCTCAGCCAGATCCTTCAAAATCCTGGGATGCACGCCATCCAGCCCCATAGATTTGTACACATTCAGTCTCAAGAGGCGGTCTCGGAAATTGCTCTGCCCTTACAGTGAGGAGAGATTTACTACCTTGGTCAGCTTGTAGTAGTTTAGGAGTGCAGGGCTCAGGGACATGGGAGATACTAAAATCCTGGCCACCAGTGAAGACTGAGGGAAAGAACTCATTCAGTACCTCAGCCTTCTCTTTGTCTGTTGAAGCCAGTTCTCCTCTTACATTTACCAAAGGTGCTTTTTTACATTAAATCTGCAGTACATAGTTTAGCTGATTTGATACCTTATAAATAGTAAATAAAGATGAATCAGAAAACATATGTTCATTATGCAGTAACTATAATACTGTATTCATGTATTTATGGAGAGAGAAAAAAGAATCAGCCTCCATTTTTGTTGTCTAACTACTTTCTATCTCACAATGTTTCTTTAACAGTAGGAGACATTATCTAGAAAAATATACCATTATCATCAGTCCGACGCAATAAAGACCATAGATGAGCTGACATAAGTCAAGGCGGTATTTTCCCAATATGGGAAAAAATATATAAAATTTTTGTTTCTGCTTATACTGATAACTGAATAGAGTTTTCTGATTAATGACAAATTTGTGCAGAATATAAAAGTCATATCCTTTTTTTTACAGTGGAAACTGTGGATCACTTTTGTTTTATCTCCAGGTAGGTTTCTGTACTTTAGGTGAAAGCACTCAAGAAGTCTAAGGCTGTAGACTACACATTACTTGTTCTGCTCTACACCAATAATCTGCAACAAAACAAATTAGACTATCAGGAAGAACTGAAAGAGTGTATGAGCTCAAATCCATACTGTAAAAGTGAAGGAGTCACAGAATAAATTTCCATTGCATGTTAGTTTAACAAAAAATCCAGAGAGTTTTCAGTGTGATTACTGAAATCATGGATATGACCAAGAATGTCCTACTACAGCAACACTGACAGTGCTCTGGTGTGGGCTCAAACAGATGTTCAATATCACTGTGGTTTGGGAAGCCACATGTCTATTTGCTTCTGAAGCTCTACTTTCCAACCTAAAACTGCAGGTGCCCGCCTTAGAAAATGATCTGACTCTTGTCTTCTCTACATAAAATTAAAACAAAAGAAAACCCTTTGGTTAAAATGTTCAGCGTTCATGAAGTCAGAAAAATCTATGGATACTCAACTATGGGAATACAAGAAAAACTGTTCAGAGCAGAAGCTGTGGGTCAAGATAAACAGCATGAGAACCAAAGACATCTCTAGAAGAAGAAAGAATGTCTCATGGCTCTGATTGGATAAGCGCCTGCGTGAACGGTTGAAGAGTGTTTTGTAGAATGCTCTGTTGACATGTAAAGGTGGATGGGAAAGTTGTAGGGGTGGGTGGGAAACCTAGAAAAAGAAAACTTGTGAAGGTATATGAGTGATGTGAGAACTTGTAATAAACAATTTGGATCATTCACATCTGAGTGCATCAGATACTGCACTCAACTATTTGATAATTTAAAAAATATTTCATTGAACAACTGGAGAAGTACATTCTTGAGAGAACACCATAGATAATAGAAAAAATATATTTCAACAGGAATTCTGTCAATATATACCCTGTAATTTTCATACACCTTTCAGTGTGGGGATTAACTTAAAGAGAGTATAGGAAGATTCTGCTACAACAGAAGGTATGTTTGCGGTGTATAACGATTCATTTCTGATGATCAGCAGAAAACTAAGAGTAAATTCAGGCTGAGCATTACACCTCACAGATATATACTAGTGCAAAATGGGTGTTTTGCCAGGTGAATAATACAAATATTCAGAGGGATAAGAAGTCAACTTCTCAGTGCTTTCAGTTGGATACATGAGAAAAGATTAAGAGCTATAAAGTCCTTCATTTAGCATTTTCTCTCAGAACTGGTCAAGATATTTTAATCTGTGAAGGCTTTTATGTAAGAGTTTCATAAAGTGCAACTTCTTTTAGAGCTTTGGATTTTCATTCTACTTCTCCAATTGGTTCCAACAAACAATTGCATTGTTTGAACACAATTACTGAAAAATTAGATTGTGCTGTGATGGGTGTTTTCTTTTTTTCTGAGCATTCACTTTCTTCAACTACTTGCAAAATCTTTCATCAGATGTGCAGTAGTAATGCTTGGTCCTATGGCGACAGCTCACAAAATAGCTTTTTTATCTCAGTCTCAGCAGCTGGCACAGTTCCAGCAGCACAAATCTTACCTGCAAAGCTTTAGCTGCACATACATCACAGCACTACCATATATACATTACAGAAGCATAACTGTAATACCCACGCTTCCATCCAAAAAGATTAAAGCAAACAGCGTGCCAGTCACCAAGCTTTCAGGCAAATACACAGCAGCTAGATTATGCCGTAGGGTGTTGCTGTAGCAGACAAGTAGTAGTTACTTCTTGACATACAAGAGCATTTTCCTTCAGTTAAATTTTAAAATCAAAATGGTGCTTTTATGTACTTCAAAGGCTATACTGCAGACACTTCATCTGAGCCTGCAATTAAAGGTTGCTGTTGTCCTTGAGCAACACATAATTCACTTCATCTGACCTCTTTAACCATGGAACAGCACTGTGTGTAAAATACAAGAAATGACATTTGAATTTACTTTGGCTAGCTAACTTGCACCACAGAAGAGTAAAAAATGTCTTATAGAACAGTATATTAAAATACTCAGTAAGACTTCTTTAGAGCATTATTTAATGTACATCATGTGCATTTTGTTAATTGGGATATTATGAAATACTTTATCTTGACTTTATCTATCAGAGGGCATATGAAAACATGAAATGTCTTGAGTTTGTTCACTAAATTCCATCAGCTGTAAACAGATGTTTTTTTTAAAAAAAAGGTAGAAGCACACTTCTAAGAAAAGAAAAAAATAATAAATTAATAGTCAAGAAAAGCAAAACAAAAGCTTCAATACTCTTATCAGCGTGGCATGTACGTTCTACTATAAATGTTTTAGCAGGTTAGCCACCAAAGGAAAGTACTTAATACTGCACCTGTCACAATATTAATTATCAACTTGATCATAAGGGTTCTTAATTAAGTTTCTCAGCAATTATAACAGATAATTTTTTCATTTACATTTGATTTGTTTTTCTGGAAAGGTTCTAAGTATCTGACTGCTGGACTAAATCAGTACACAGATTTCTAAGCTTCTTAAAGGAGTTATGGAGTGGACTGTAACTCTGAGTTTTAAAACTAGGAAGTTTGTAGAAATTAGTATCCTAAGGCTCCAGATACACCGTATTTTCCAGTACAAAGTGATTATTTCCTGACCGACAGATTTATTGTGGTCTAAGCATGAAATACTATGAGGTGAGAGAACTTTCTTAGTGTTTTATTGTCTTTTAAGTAATAGAATCATAGAATCAGAGAATCAAAGAATGGCTGGATTGAAAAGGACCTCAAAGATTATTTAGTTTCAAAAACATTCTGTGGATAGGGTTGCCAACCAGGCTGCCCAGAGCCACATCCAGTCCAGCCTTGAATGCCTCCAGTGATGGGGCATCCACAACCTCCCTGGGCAACCTGTTGCAGTGCATCATGACCCTCTGAGTGAAAAACTTCCTCCTAATATCTAACCTAAACCTCCCCTGTCTCCGTTTAAAACTATTTCCCCTTGTCTTATCACTATCCACCCTTGTAAACAGCCTTTCCTGCTCCTGTTTATACGCTGCCTTCAAGTACTGGAAGGCCACAATGAGATCTCCACGGAACCTTTTCTTCTCCAAGCTAAACAAGCCCAGTTCCCTCAACCTTTCCTCACAGGAGAAGTGCTCCAGCCCTCTGATCATCTTAATGGCCCTCCTCTGAACCCGTTCCAAGAGCTCCATGTTCTTCCTGTACTGGGGGCCCCAGGCCTGGACACTGTACTCCAGATGGGGCCTCATAAGAGCAGAGGTGGGCAATTCCTTCCCTCTCCCTGCTGGCCATCCAATTTTTAACGTGGCCTAGGATACAGTTGGCCTTCTGGGCTGCAAGAGCACGCTGCTGGCTCATGTCCAGCTTCTCATCCACCAGGACCCCAAGTCCTTCTCTACAGGGCTGCTCTCAAGGAGTTCTTCTCCCAGTCTGTATAAACACCTGAGATTGCCCCGACCCAAGTGCAACACCTGGCACTCGGCCTTGTTGAACCTCATTAGGTTCACGTGTCCACTTCTGCAGCCTGCCCAGATCCCTCTGGATGGCTTCCCTTTCCTCCAGTGTTTTTAACATAAATAGTTTTATTTTGACTCAGGAAGTACAGATTTGCTTTTTTTTTCTCCTTTCAGTTGTTTGCGATTTTTTTCTGGGGAACAGTTCTGCCCAGAAGTTTATTTTTGATTGTTTCCCACATACTAGAAGTAGTTTTAATAAATTTCTCTTGTGCACAGAGAAATGCAAGCAGGAAATTGTCCTTGCAAGATACCACCTCTCCTGACTGCTGCAACAGCTCTGTCATTTTCTTTGCTACGATAACAGCAGTTTATTTAAAATCTTTGACAGAATGGGTTGTTACTGAGTTAAAAAAAAATATATAAAAATCTGATACTATTTATTTTGCAAACTAATTTATCTCATTAAATATATATTAACCTGTACAAATTTATGTTTAGAAACATCATCAAAGTCATACTCAGTGTATACCACTTAATCCATTTGATTGATACAGATGTAGTCTTTTACTAATAGTCTTATAAATCTGTAACTGTTGAATATTTATATTCAAGACTCTGATATCAGATTCAACATCACATTCAGATCAGATATCATAGCATGGACTGCAACTTCATGTAAAGCCTGTCCTGCATCCACATGGTAAGAAACATTTTTTGTTTAGTGCTATTAACAGATTCAGTTACAGAATCACAGAATCACAGAATCTTAGGGTTTGGAAGAGACCTCTAGAGATAAACAAGTCCAATCCAGTTCTAAAGCAGGTTCCCTGCAGTAAGTTGCACAGAAAAGCGTCCAGACAGGTCTTGAGTATCTCCAGAGAAGGAGACTCTAAAATCTACTCAGACAGCCTGTTCCAGCACTTTCTTACCCTCACAGTAAAGAAGTTTTTCCTGCTTGTGTTCCAGTTCCATGCTTCCTGTGTTCCAGTGTGTTCCAGTCCCCATTGCCGTTTGTTCTGTTGCTACATACTACTGAAAAGAGCCTGCTCCCACTGACTTGACTTTAGATATTTGTGAATAGTGATGAGATAACCTCTCAGCCTTCTCCATGTGTTGAAGAGTCCCACGTCTTTCAGCCTTTCCTCACACAGGAGAAGCTTCAGGCTCCTAATCAATTTTGCAGACCTTCACTGGACTCCCTGTATATCTTTTCACTTCTGAATGGAGGAGCCCAAAATTGGACAAAGTATTCCAGATGTGACCTCACCAGGGCACAGTAGAGCTGGAGGAGAACCTCCCTCCATAACATTTGTTTTTATGCACCCTAGGAACAAATTAATAATGTGTTCAGCATCAAAAAAAGCAGCTATATTTGCCCTCAGTCTGGAGGGGAGCACCAAGTAGATCTGGAAGAAGTCTCTGGGGTGATGAAAATCTACAGATATTCCAAAAGTGAAGCATCACTGAGGCAAGCCTCCACACATTTGGCCTCATGAAAGTCTCCGTAGTCTGATTATGTGTATAATACCAGCAAAACATGTGCCTTTTCAGAAACATATTTTGAAATCATTACTTATTACTGGAGCTTCATAGTATTTAGAAGACTAAATATATACCAGCTTCAGGATGATCTCCTAACACAGTCATTCTTCTCTGACTTCCACCAGGAAAGGTTAAACAATCTTGCAATAAAGCGTACACACATAGTGATGATTTGCATCTGATCTTTGGGCCCAGAATATCCTCTACAATACTTCCAGGCCATTGTTAAACTAAATTATATCTCTCATGAACTAATTTCTCTAAATCTAAATTTTCTAAATGTAAGTAGTATCTAGGAAAAATGTTTCCATCTGGTTAAAAGTCACAGAAGAGATTTAAGGTTTTTTGGCTATAGCAATGGTACATTTCTTCACTCAAAGTAACTGTAGGAAACCTTATACCTTCTATATTGCTTTTTAATTTAGCACTTTGCAATTCCTCTGCTTCTTAAATTAGACACATGCAAAAATCTTAACAATATTCAAAAGGTCATCTACTTCTTAATTTTTGACATTTAATTTCTTCCACTATTAGTTCTCATGTTACTGTTTGCTGATGTTATTGTTTTTTAATTAGTTTGGTTTGGCTTTGTTTGTTTATTTTCATAGAAATATAACAAGCTGAAATTATGGAGCATATTCCCTCGTTGCTGCCTGCATCCCATCTTCCCTACAGTCTTGGAGTCTAGAGACTCTTTCCAGCTGCAGGTTGGACAGCAACGATTTCTGCAGGCATTCGCAGGAAATCACAGCCACCCACAGCACAGCAACAAGAGACAGCAGTTCACAGAGACAACTAACTTCTTTCTACTGACTAGACCCTGCCCTTTACAGAAATGAGCTACTTATGCAAAAAAATTGTAAGTTAAGAAGGGTGTAATCATGCAATTCATCAGAAATAAAAATCTTTTCTTCCTACCTCCTAATCAGTTCAGTATTTGTAAAACAAAATCTTTGAAACTTGGGAAAATTAATAATAAAATACATTAGGCTGGAAAATCAATGTCATTAGATGTTGAAGGGAGATCAAAACCAGATATTTTTCTTTACTTTAGCAGCTATGAGTGTTCAAAAGAGAAAAAAGACAGAGGAAAAAAAAAAAAAAAAAAAAAAAAAAAAGTAGTTTTAAGTTTAGTAATTCCATTTTAAGGTAAGAAGTCATTCTAGCTTGTACATATTTACATATGTATAGAAATATCCTTTTAAGAGAAGGTAAATACAGTGACAGCTGTGGAAATTATTTCCAACTGTAGGTATAAGTATCATTGCACTTATCATATGTAATTTAAGGATATAATATTTATTTACTATTATATAAATAAATGCAATAAAGCAGTTAATACTGGAATTATTGTAGATTTATTGCAGTCGTGAGACTTGTATAAATAAATAATCAAGCATAGAGCGCTTTATGGATTTGTGACTGCATGCTGATATTGCTCCATAGGTGCAAGTAGTTGAATGCTTTAGCTACTTTTTAAAATAAAACCTGAGAATAAAAGAAAGGATTTATGTTCTCCTGCTTCATGACGTATTTTATTTCCACTCCTTATAAATATCATATTATTGTGTATAATTTCATTTTAAAGAAAATCATAGAAAGTGATAACTAAGAGAAACTATATTTGAAAAAATTGAAGGCTTATATTTCTTGGAGCTAGTAAAAGAAGAAACTGTTTGTCTGTACTCTTGAATTTGTGGTAATTTGTCATGATTGGTTCTAGCCTTTTTATTTACATACCATCTCAGAGGCTGAAAGGTGTTGCTGACCATTTTGAAAGCCAAAGATAATCCCAGTTAATTATTGGAATAAATTCAGTAGAAGCTAGTTTGTGATTCTGAATATCTAAGAAACTGTTGCTAGTTTTAAAATCAAATAGCATTTTGCACATTTTGTTACATATACCATTTACTCTCAATAGCTTTTAAAAGTATGCCAAAAATATGGAAATATGATCTTAGTGTTACAGAGTAGGTCAAAGTCAAACACCAGTTATGCTAGCTGCAACTAAAAATCTCAAATCTACATAACAGGAAGCTGACAGCTTGAATTGCAGGAGATGCCTATCTCG
Source organism: Centrocercus urophasianus (assembly GCF_019232065.1). Taxonomy (NCBI): domain Eukaryota; kingdom Metazoa; phylum Chordata; class Aves; order Galliformes; family Phasianidae; genus Centrocercus; species Centrocercus urophasianus. The sequence goes on from NW_024884253.1 coordinate 15,546,742, forward strand.
TGGTAGCACAAAGTACTTGGCACTGCAAAGAAATGTCACTGGCAGTTCTGTTCTTTGATAACAGTGTTATAAATTAAAAAAGCAGAGTGAACTTTAGTGCCACACTGCCCTTGCTCCTTGAATGATGTGATTAACTGGCTCTGGGTGTTTTTTCATCTTTGTTTTTTATTGTTGGTTATTGTGTACACTATCTGCTCATAATTTGTCTGTGAATAATTTGTTTATGTGATGTAAATCATTTACTAAAACAGATGTTTGCAAACAGACTAACAGTTATTTGAGGATTTCTATCTGTGAGTTTCTTTCAGAAGATTTTCCTATATTCTTTTTTCTCTAGCTACAAAAGAATAAAAAAGTACTTGTTTCACAAATAAAATAATTCACTGAAAAAAAAAATTAATTCAGGATGTGATTTCATGTGAGATGAAGATAAAGTTATAGTTTATTTTTTATACTTTTTGTCTTTTGTGTTTCAGCACATCACAGCACTGATGCAGTGCTGGAGAAAGTTAACTATGTAGAGACCTGATTCTGAAATACTCTCTGAGTCAAATATTCTCTTTGAATTCATGCTGTTTACAATCAAGATAATTATTAAAACCATCCCTGGAGGTGTTCAAGACCAGATTGGATAGGGCCCTGGGCAACCTGGTCTAGTGTTGAATGGGGAGGTTGGTGGCCCTGCATGCGGCAGGAGGGCTGGAGCTTCCTGATCCTTGAGGTCCCTTCCAACCCTGGCCATTCTGTGATTAGGGAAAAAATAATTATTATTATACATATATATATATATATACATTTAACTAGTAATGTCCTTACTTTCAGAGAAATTAGAAAATTAATCTTAAAGCACTAATAAGCTTTAATATCTTCAGGGTTCCTTCTTCCTTTTGTCCAAGCAGTGCATTTCTAAATAGACAAAAGAAGAGATTATAAAAGAAAGGGAAAGTAAAGGTGCACTCCTGCTCTGCATGCTGAGTTTTTGGGATTATTTTTAAACTGCCTCCTGAAGTTTCATGCTCCATCAAGGGCTGTTTAGCCATTTTTTCCAATATAACCTTTTCCACGTTATTTATTAATTTGGTTGTTTGTTTACTCTATAGCTTCTAATAGTAATTTGGGCTTTCAGGAAAGGCATCTGGTCTAAAAGAAAGTGAGAAAGGATCAGGAAAAGTTGCATTATTGTGCCCTGCTCATGAAAGCATTGGAGCATGCAAAACGAAACAATATTAGATAATTTTCGGCAAGAGTAACAATGCTTTTTGGTAGATGTCTGAGAAAACAAATGACAATCCTTTTCTCACCTATCCATTCCATCTTGAGAAGAAATAAATTTGCAGAAATAGAGTCAGGAGACAAGATATTTGATATTTTCTGTGCTACAAATTATAAGAAGTGATGGTGAAACACAAAAATATGACACAGAAATACACGCAAACATGCTGAACACAGTACATTATTTCTTCAAATATCTCCAAGACTAAAGGATAGCTCTCATGAATTTTCCTGCTGTTTTCCAACTCAGAACAACTGGTCCAGGATTGCCCATCACTTACAATTTTAGATTACTTATTCTGGGTCTTTAAATGAACACACTCATTGTTTGAAAGCTAGGGAGAGTTTTGCTTACCGTTTAGTTAATCTTCATTCAAGTCTTTCTGAGATAGCTCTTCCAGCCAAGATACTTGAAGTTAAAACAAAGTTGTAAACAGAGGGATTTTATTTGCTTGCTTTTTTTATTTCTGATTAAAATGTTATCCAGTGATGATTGACCTTTTGAAAATACTAGCTTGGCTGAGAAAATAAGTCAGTAAATATTTTTATTTGAATATAAGAAGCACTGTGGAATTGGTAAGACATAGTTGCATCTGCACAGCTTTTATTTTTGTTGTATATTCTCTTTTTATATGTGCTTTCATATGCTCTTTATTTTTGTGGTTTTTTTTTTTTTTTGTATTGCTATTTTCCTCTTGTATATTGCTTGTACTACTAATATACTATATACCTTTATTATTATATGTAATTACATGCATCAGATATTAAATATAGTTAAATATAGTAAAATTTTTAGATTTTTTGTTAAATTATCAACTTTGTCTTCAAGCCTCTTTTCATTGTTCATTCTATCAAAGCTGAAAGAAAAACTAATAAATTCTGTGCACTGTAGAACAAATGAGAAAATTTAGATTCTTTCTAATGTAACACTACTTAAAAAAAAAAAAAAAAACACAAAAAACATTGTTTTCATTTTAGTACAGTGTAAACTAGTTAACTGACTGAGATTTTTGTCACTTTCTCCAAAACGATTTTTATACAAACACAGAAAAAGACATTGTGAAGTATAACTTCTAATACAGGAGTTAGAATTATGAAGAGCTGCATTTTATTCACCTTATATTTATTAGGCTCACATTTCAATTTTTTTATCCAATTTTCAGTGTTTGTAACTATCAGTTCAGTGTTAAAAATGCATATTAAGAAGTTTGGAAAGTGAAGGTATTTCCTAATGATAACTTTTTTGAACACTATGATAGGACTGAGAATCATTCCTTGTCCATTTCTCTTACAGAAGTTCCTCTCAAGAGCAGTGTCTTCATCATTCCATCAAATCCTCATTTTCTGTCAGCAACAGATGGAGGTAGAGGAGCAACCTGGAGGTAGTGAAAAGATCAAATATTTATGAGGACTCTTAATTCATGAAACCCTTAGGTGTTCTTAAAATTTTATCAATCTTAATCCTTAAAATTTAAAAACAAAACAAAACAAAAACTAATAACTGATCATCCATCTTGTTTTAACTAAGATAGAAATCAGGGCAGAAACTGAGTAAGGCCAAAATGAAAGCCCTTATTGGATGTGGCTGCAGTGCACAGATTTACCGACCATTTGCTCAGACAGCAAGGTAATGAATGCCAAATTCCAGGAAAACTGTCTAAAATTTAATAGCTCTTATTTTATAATCTAGATAGCAATTATATTATTAAATAAGTGGTGTAATGTTAAGTGGGCTGTTCACTCTGTCCAGTAAAAAGGATAGAATAAGGGAACTGTGTTTTCACCAGATTTTTAATATAAGATCTGCATTTGTCTTCCAGACATGAAATGCTATTGATTACATTGTGATGAAGGGTGATGGTGGTGGTTGCTACGATTTTGGTGGTGGTGATGGTAGTTTTTATGCTCTGGAAAAGAAAAAAAACAAAACAAAATAGAGCAATAGGGACACCTACTGGTGCATTTATGTCTACTGCGTTCATAATTAAAAATTAATAAATCTATTGGGAATACACAAAACAATTTATCGATTGAGCTATATTAGTCCCTATATACATTTTGAGATTAATGAAGTCCACAAATGCAGAAAAGGGTAACTCACTTCTTCACATTAAACTCAGCATTGTCTATATATGCAAGGTCTTCCTCAAATTCCTATTAATTGAACATGTTACATGAGGTCTGCTCTGAACTTAATGCTTCCTATTTTACTATACTGGTCCATGACATCAGAGGTGGATGTCGGTGGCATGATAGCAGAGGAGAAAATTTCCCACCAGTGCTCCATTACTCTGCTGTGTGACAGACAGAGGGGCAGTCTGACAAAGTGTTGTCTGGCATGGAAGTGCATATGCAACAAAGGAGTGGAATTGAATTCCTCCACTGACATTCACTGACACCCACTAAAAGTTTATGGGCACAGTCAGATGGTGTGCGGTGGGTTTCAATAATGGAAACAGAGACAGTGAATCACCTCAAATAGTGCAAATTTTTACGAGTGTGACATGAAGTGACATGAAGTCATTTATTCTTTGCCGGTGAAAACAAACATCTAATAGTTGTGACTGTGTTGAAAAACAGTGTTTTGTAGCTGAGAATTTCCTCTAAAAAAATAGTGTCATTTTACTCTTTTGATCTATAGTAGTTTCCAAGGAAATAAATAGGAAGCACAACTTTCAGAGACACCTGCATATTAAACTCAAGAGTTTTTAATGAAGTCAGATTTCATATTAAGAGATTGTCATTATTTTACTGTCACTCAGTTCATGTTTCTTCTACATATAATTTAAATGGCAAGAGATGAAGTTGTTATATTATCTACGGTGTGGAATAAATCCATTACTAAAGAGTCTAGGGACTCTTTAAGATTCCTAATGCAGTGTATTCGGCTATTACTTTATATTTTCATAGTAATGGTAAAATGTGGTATTTTCTTTAATGTGTGGAAAAGATAATGCTCTTAAATACTAACCTTCAGCTTTTTTTCTTTTTTTCTTTTCTTGGTGCTAGTAGTTCTTGAGAGGCAGGGTTCAATTTCTAAAATGGTAGTTTTATGACAGTTGTAGATGGATTTCCAAATTAATTGGTAACTTGCCTTTAACACACAAAATTTGATCATACTTCTCTATTTTTGTTTTATCAAGGTCAAGGACAAAAAGATTTTTTTTCACTTTAGTTAGCTACCTGGCTATTATTTAATTAAAAACACAAACTGATTATGTACTAATTATGATTCAGAGTATTTCCCATAGGGAGTTGAGGTGAAAATCTGATGTAATACAGTGTGACATCTGGCTGCTACTCCTTTCTTATTATTGATGTCAGTTCTCAAGGTGGTCTATGCCATGATTTGCTTTATCAAGGGGGAAAATACCACACAGAAAATTTGGAGAACAGGTAATATCCTCTAAATGATTACTGTTCCAGGCCTTCAACAGGGATAGCTGAATTTAGTATGAAGTATTGCAATTCACTGGAAAAATAAGGACTGAAGGGAGCTAATTACTCACTTGCGGAGTAATTCAATTCTGTATTAAATATTAATATTTTATGATAACTATATTTGTATTTATATTTATTTATATTTATTTGTATATTTCATTATTTTATACACTGCCTTGACTAATCAGTGTTGTAAACAACTCCTTTTCTAAATTACAATATATTTATCTCAGTGTACTAAATTACTTCTAAAAATGGCATAGAATATCCGTAAAGATTGAATTTGACTTAATTTTGGAAAACCATGTCATTAACGTGACACTACTAAGATGAAAGAAAATCTTTTTTTTTTCTACAAACTTTTTCTTCAAATTTATTCTTAGAATTCATCTGATCAGCAGAATATTACATTGGAATAAAACTTTTCTAGCTCAAGCAAATAGATGAGTTCTACCCTCCGTTTCCAAGTAACCTGAAACTGTTTTGACTAACAGCAAAGAAATTACAATCAGCAGATGTAAAATGTTCTTTCCAACTTCACTCACAGGACAGTAACAGATTTTGGTAATGAAAAGAACAGTCTAAAAATATTTTTTTTCAAGGTGAAATTTTTCATTTCTCCGTGCAAGATAAATGAGTCTATTGCTTAGATCTTGAAGTAAACCTCGAATTAACCATTACATAGTGGTAGCAAATCTGAGTTTTATAAATAATCCCTTCAGAACTTTCTGACACTAAATTAAGAGACAGTTAATGTTTCAGTTCTCAACTTTTTAAACATCTTTTTAATTCCATTTGAGATCCTACAGGTAATTAATTATACAATCACATTAAGTTGATATAGCTCTCTCAATTCAGATCTATAGGGGTATAATGTAAAGATACTTTTTCTTCTCCCTGAATTTCCAAATCTTCAAGCTGCTATATCTTTTTTTATACACACCATGAAACCTTACCAGGATGTAGAAAAGAGCTGAATGGTCTACATGCATCATGTATGTTTGTCAGTTATGCTGACATAGCTTAGTTACTTTTTCTTCTCTTACATTGACCATGAAGAGATTTGATTTGCGGAAGGTTCTTTTCAAAACAATTTTAACATATCATGAATCAGCATATTGGCTTTATAAGCTTTTTGCAATTCATTTATATTGTCAGCATCTTTAACTTCTTAATGTATGTCAAACTTGAAACTAACTAACTAACTAACTAACTAACTAAATAAATAAATAAATTCTCTAACCTAGGAAAATATTTAAGATTTCTCAGAATGCTTCTATCCTGAAGTTAAATGGTAAAATTAAACTTCAAACAACATTGTATCTTGAATTATGTTAACTCAAGAATTTATCAGATAGCACAATTAACTTATACTTTGATCACTTTCAATACTTTTTAATAATTCCTTCACAATTCTGGTTGCCCGACTTCACTTACAGAGTGTTTAATTTGATAATTATCCTTCCATAACATAAAAAAAAAAAAGAACAAAATAATTTAAAAAAAAAACTTATTTCAAAAAATTAATCAGACTTTTTCTAACTAGTTTTAGTTTTTAAAGTCCATGTTTTCACACACACACACACGAGTAGATAAAATTTTGGACTCAGTGATAAGGAGTATCTACTTTATTTATACTGACACCAAATTTCCTCTTGTGATTTTTTATTTGAAAATAAAAATCATACTCAGCAAGACAGAGTTTTTCCTTTCTGCTACTATTTTCAATATTAACATTCCTTATGTAGAAGAATCATCTTTCCCTGCTATTATTCACAGATTCATTTCCATTTGACCTTTCTCAATTTGTAAGAATCTTTCTTCCTCTCACTATCAACTATAAAATACACAAACATTTTAGATAAAATAGATTAGTTTCTGAGGGAGAAAGGGAAAATGATTGTTTTCTTTTATTCTAGGCACAAATGAAAGGAAGGCAGGTAAAATTGATAGGCGAATGAAGGCTAGTATATGTTTAATAATTTCACAACTTCTGAAATTATATGATTTTATTGAGATTAAAAACTCCATGAAGAGTTTTTGCCTGATAAAGGTGGAGAAAAGAAGACAAATACCAGGAAACTTCCTTCTTATTTAATTAAGTGTAAGTCCAAACATCTTAAAAATGGAGGAGGCACACATACACACAGGCAAATTTCTATATGCAATATACATTAGAGCAGGAAATCTCCTTTTTTTTTTTTTTTTTTTTCTGTTCTTAATGTCAATCACACCAGTAAATACCATGAGATTTAGCGATACTGAAATACTGAAGAAAAAAAAATTAGATCGTTGAACATACAAAAAGAGAGTTTATTTTTAAATTCATTGATAAATATCTCCAGAAATCCCTCCCACAAATTCAGCATGAGGTCTTCTATTATAATTTTGGTGCCTACATTTTCCTGAAAGGCTTAGATTGTTTTAATAGAAAAAAAAGTTCCTTCTAATTTCTGCAACTTCTTTCTATGAAAATAGGGTAAAAATTTTATAACTGCAGTTTACAAAGCTTTTAAGAACACTGTAACTCTTATCAAGGTCACAGTGAATAAGCTCTCAATTTGTTATCATGTTCTTCATGCTTTTACATGTAACAGAGACATAAGAAAACACAAGGGATTCACACATAGATGCTGCCTATTTATGAAATTAATGCTGTAATTTAAAGAATTTCCAGAACTACTAGATTAAATGGATGTAGATGATGTAAAGACATTTTACTTTATTGTACTTTCATTTCAATACAAGAGAAGTGAGCGAAAAGCATGTATTTGCTGCTTAAAGTTGAGTATAATCTTCTTATAGCATTATTTTAAGCTTAAGATCAGGTGCAAATTACTGCCAACAAACATTTCTAAATTAATAGTTTCTCAATGAGAATCTTTATTTCTCTTTAGGCACTAGAGTGCATTATATTTGTAATAGATGTTAAAAGTTCTGCTGAACAAAGTTCATTACTTCTAAGCCACAAATATTACTAACAAGAAACTATAGTTTACTTAACTGGCTTCATCCTAATTAAACGCCTAGTTTTCACTCAGCTTCCTTTCTACTCAGCTCTGCATGTAAAAATAAAGTCACAGAATGACATAGAAGCAAGCAGTGATACCTGAAGCCTGAAGCATTTCACAATGCAGGTAATGATGACTATTGAAAATAAAGATGCAGCTGTCTCTTGAAGAATGTCCTCAATTTTTAAGACTACAGCTATGCACTTCATGTAGCCTCACAAACTTACCATATGGTTACCTCTTGAGGCTTGTCTACACAAATTCATTTCACATAAAATGAGATGCACTGAAGCAAAAGCTGCAGTGTAACTGCTTTGATGCAATTGCATCCTAAATAAGTGCCAAAGCATGCTACTTCTGAAATTATTATTTCTACATGAGGGAAATCTATCTCAAAGCATGTGCTTGACCACATTAGTATGTCCCCATGTGTTTTCAACTTCTGCCTTGCCCTGTCCACCTGGCATTGTTCATCCAATAGAAAATGAAAGATTCTCATATATATATGTATATATACATATGCATATATATACATATGTAATTATTTTTAAATGATAAAATCATATTCCTGTTCATTGTTCATGCTCAATACTTCAAAATTCATAAAAGATAATAAAACTTCTTTATACTGTTCCAGGACTCAGTTCTACCAGTCCAGAGGGTTTCCTGTGTAAAAACACAAAAGAAAAATGTCTAAGCATTTATTTTTATCTGTAGTTCTAATACCATGTGTGCTGAAGTCTTGTACTCTGTATCTGGGAAACAAACAGGCCTGCCTAATGAAAAAGTAAACAACTGTGTGATGGATGTATGGTGTATTTTTGGGAAACTGAAGATGATCATTTTGTAGGCAGCTAGGCACCATCCAGGATCAGGACTCAATACAGGGAATGTAAGAAAAAAAACCTGAGTTCTATGCTGAAATCTGAAAGGCAGAAAGAGAACAGTGGCGCCATACAGTGACTTGCTTGCCTGTATGTGACAGCTCCTGTAGGCATATTGTCTTCTATGCTTTTTAGTCCTATAAACACTGAAGACTTTGACTAGAGAAGCTTGCCTTGGTATAATTAACTGCCATCATGATTTTCAAATTTAGACAAGAGCATATCAACAAATTGTTGAGGGAGATCAATGATCATTGGGATTTGTTTCCTGGGCTTTCTTCAGCACCACACAATAGGTATCCTCAGTGATTAGCGCTTGCAGCCCTCAGATCTTTGTATGTTCACTGACCATTTGGGCCACAAGTTATGTTTCTTGTGATTATACCAAACACTCGAAACTTCCAGATTTTAAAGCTTTATATGAGAAATCTCTGAAGTTGAAGGATCACAAACTTTTCAGAATGTATGTTTACATCATCATAGATAAACTCCATGCCTGTACAAAGAGTCTGTTATGCATTTCATATGCAAGCCCATCAAATCTAAAAGCAAATAGTCTTCCTTTCAGAAAAACTTCTTTCTTTTTCAATAGCAAACAATAAGAAGCAAATAAATAAATACATAATTAATTTTTTTAAAGTCCCTAATTGTATATAATGGTACAAATATGACATTAACAAATGATGTCAATTATCTAAATATCACTAGAAAACGATTATTTTCTTGGATCTAGGTAGACTATTTTCATGAGAGGAAACGTGGTGTCTGATCAATTTCCAGGTAGACTTCTGTAAGAAAACCCTGAAATGAGCAAATTGGAAACTGTAGTAAAGGAATCACTTACCCAGATACACTGAGGATTCAAGCAGTAATGAAAATACATCTGTGTATGCTGACATGAGCAAAGATATTTGGTTCCTCTTGTTAAACATTTTCTCTGTCCATGTTTGTTTCCATTCCATTTGGCTTACATGAGTGTCAAAGAATGAACTCAAATGAGAAGAGACAAAATAGAACGCAGTGAAATATACAGTCCAGTTATACTTAATTTTCTTATTTCCTTATCTTCCTGTTCACCACCTTTTTGTTTTCATCTATCCTACATCTGTCAGTCAGGATCTGCTCATTTAAATCCTATTCTTTAATAATCACAGTGAGAATGAATCCCATTCTCAATATTGAAAGTTATATCTTTGCTCCGTGAGATGAAACAGCAAAGTAGGTGGCAGATGGCTCTTTTGACCAGTGAGACACTGGAAACTAGTGAAAGACAACTTCACTCAGAAATCTAAAAACCACTGACAATCTTTTTGGAACACTTGAAAGTCTTTTTACATTACCATTTTCTGTATTACAAGGTTTTCAATGTCATGAATTCCATTTTGCAAGAAATCAGAGACACGTACAAAGAGTGGAAATAAGTTTAATATGTAGCCTGTACTTTTGGTTATCTTACCTATTATGTAGATAAAGGTCATATTTGACTCATTGTAAGCCTGTAAATAATGTTGATATGGGATACTTTATGGGTACTAACCAACATTTATTGTTTTGTTGTATTTTTAGCATTATGGACTTTTCTTTTGAAACGTGACATTTTAGTCGGAAATCATATCAATATTTCACCTTTTTTTTTGCATTAATGCCTATTGCTATCAAAATTGATTATCTATTTTTGTTGTATGACTTTGTTAAGGAGTCCACTTTGTTTCACATTTGAAGAGATATTCTACACTCAAATTTGTGTGTTTTTTTTTCTTCCTTTTTTTTCTCCCAAGCTATGTCAGTCTTGCTTACATAGTCAGACTGTTACAACTTAAAGTATAATACAGAATTTCACATATTCTCAGATTACACATTACTTGTAGTTGAAACTATGCACTTTACAACTAATTACAACTTCACAACATTACAACTATTGCAGCTGTGTAATATTTCTGTTGCTTTTGTTAAGTATTTTTTATTTTTTGTTAAGTATTTTCATTCATATAATTCATCAACAGTGAGACACATGATACATTACTGAAAATGGATATCCTATGAGCTTAGGCTTATAGGCTCATAGGACCTCAGCTAATGTGCTGCAAAGACCAAGAAATAATCACCTAATTCAAACACAACAATTTAGAGCACCAGATGTTTTTTTGGATGGAGACTTTATGTCAGTCAGAAATGACTGCAAAATTCTGCCACAGCACAGAAATAATCTAATCAATTTTTATCCTTCCTAGAAAGATATAACAATTTCTTTCCATGTTTGAAGAGCTGTGTTCTTTCTTCCCTTGATAAGGTATCATCTTAAAGCAGTTGCTCCTACAACTTTGCAGAGAGGAAAGTTGTGGTTTTTACGCATAAGGTCTTTACTGAACTACCAAATAGTAAGTTAGTTACTACTAAGGCTTGCCAAGTGAACAAGAACAATCTTTGTCTAACTAACCCTAATGTATATCTCCAACTTTAAGTTTTTTGTTGCTGTTCTCACAGATGTAATAACATTAAATTGAAAAATTCTGTGTTTATCTCCTTTTAAATTGATTTTGTTTCACTACTTGAAACCTACTAAGAATTCAGTGAGCAGAAATATTTAACATTTAAAATAAATTTTCTTTGAATTGTATTCATATTAAAAATGTACTTCGTGTGGAAGAAATGTACTTGGAATTTAAATTTCAAAAGTCATTTGAAGCACAAAAGAAAATTAGAAACTGAAAAGCTTGGGAATATTTAGCTTATGCCATTTTTCTTTATTAAAAAAAAAAAAAAAAACTGATAAGCCACACCAAATTTTAGAACACAAATGTTCTCCAGTAGGTTTCAGTGGAAGTTATGTAAAATAGAATAATTGTTTTGAAACATTTTTTTGATCAAGCATATCCTTAGATTGAGTTTTAGAGGCTCTACTTTCTGGTTTATTTTCTTTTGTATAACTTGTACTTTGTAAAAAAAGTTCTGGTCTTTCCGAGGGCAAGTGAGTTTCTGGAAAGCAACAGGGGTTTCTACACTACAGCTCTGTAATGAGCTCAGTGCAGTGAAACTCTGCATCTCCCTGAATCTCAGCAAGGTTAGTAGCACTCCAGGTCAATGCAGTGGACCACGAGTACAAAGGATATTTTGAGATAATTCCCAAAGCATCGCCCCTGCAGGGAAATTCAGATATACTTAACTTTAATGCTGACTTCAACGGGGAAAAGAATATTTATAAACTTGCAAGACTTTCCACCAGGTCCAAGAGAATAAATACGTAATATGTAAGATCTTCTGATTTTGCAGTATAAAATCTCGCTATAAATTCTTTCTTAAAATAAGAAAATGTACAATCACTGCCTCTCTAATGCTCCACTGCAGATTTAGGAAGACCTCCCAGGCTGTAACAATACGTATTAAGGATGAAACTTACTTACGACAGGAAAATTTCCTTAACACTTTAATACTAATTCTTCCTTAAAGGTATATATATATTTATGGTACTTCAAGATGTTTCAGCTTAGAATTAACATGACAGCATATAGTACACACTCACTGCAGTATTATGTTTGAACTTGGTATGAAATGATAAATTATTCCACATTTATATTCAGTCATTTTTCTAGCAACTTTGCATATAAAAGATTAATGTTTTACAGAACTGTACAACAAAATATGACTGTATGCTTAATAGTGTTTTGTGTCTCATATCAGCACATTGACCTAAACATAACTGCGTTTCTGTGTAACATAATAACTTATCCTCTAGTACAGTGTTTTCGTCATGACAAAACATGAAAAGATTGCATAACAGTTAATAATAATTACAAGGAAATTCATCTTGTTTATTTTGGGCTTCCAAATGAGATGTACAAACTAAAAGTTTCACCCTCTCCAGAACCTTCAATAAAGAAAAACCATCACCTCCAAATGACTATGTTCCTCCCCTAGGTAAACTAATTACTCTTCCATTTAGCTAGCATGAAGTTTTTCACTTGTCTCTGAGAGACAGCTTCTTCTGGAAAAGAGGGTTACTATAGGTCAGCATCACATTTGATTTAACGATAAGGAAATACAGACGAATTAAAAGATTAAAATGATAAAATTACAGATGGGTAATTTTGTTACAGTCTTTTTTTCATGTAGAAAATTAGACTGTAATTTCTCTCACGCCAGCTGCTTTTACTGCACAGGTAGATGCAAGAACTAAAGCACACCATAGTATTACTCACATTTGTCTCATCTTTACTAGCAATGTTTGAGTCAGTGTTATAACTGAATTTTTCATTGTTCCTCTTTCATCACTGATATCTGTCCTGGTTTCAACTTCCTTCCTTTTTACTTCCTTCATTGTGTCTGATGTGATGCTATGTTTTGGCTTTAAGAGAAAAATAATGTTGATAACTATCCTCATATGTACTATGTTCAGTTCTGCAGCTCCCAGTATAAGAGAAAACCAGATACACTGGAGAGAGTTCACTGAAGGGATACCAGATGTTCAAGAGACTGGAGCATCTCTGCTGTGAGGAGAAGTTGAGTGAGTTTGGAGAAGAGAAAGCCCAGTTAGGCTGATCATTGTGTATAATACCTGATGGGAGAGTGCAAAGAAAACAATTCCAAGCTCTTCCTAGTGGTGCCTAGTTCCAGGGCAAGAGGCAATGGGCACAAACTGAAAGATGAAAGATTCCATCTAAACATCAGGAAAATCTTTGTGTATATGTGACTGAGCCCTGGCTCAGGTTGCCCAATTGGCTGTGGAGTTGCCCAATTGCAAATATTCAGAAGCTGCCTGGAAGTTGTATTGGACAACCTGCTGTATGTACTTGAAGAGAGTGGGAAGAACATACAGCCCAAAAAGGGCAGTGGGAAAAGAGCAACATTTTGGAAGGTAAAATTATTTTCTCTTCCTTACTGAAAACTCTTCACATTCAAATGACTGGATGTAAATTGAGTAAGTTTTTATAATTAATTTTAAAACAAGGCAGAACTTAAACACATCAAAATCATTTAAAAAATGATTCGTCTTCATATTTTAAAGCTAAAAAATTATTTTGGAACAAATTTTAGACTTTGAAAAAACCGTCACTTATTGAGTGAACTCCATAACATTCAGAAACTGCATTGTATTAGGAAATTTATAAATAAAAAGAGAATGGAACAATTAAAAAATTGCATACCTATTGACTGTTGTCTATCTTGATGTGTGGTAATAAAGCTATGCAAACAGAAACTGGTGGATAATTTTGTCCTCTAGGCTCATCGTGCACTAACACTTTTGGCAATAAAACTTCATTCATAAACCTGGATTTAGTCCCAATTTAAATCTGTGCCAGTGAAAAGAGAATCATATCCATTGATTTTGTGACAAGCTGCTAATGGTTCTGTAAAGGTGTCCTGCTTTTAAATGAATGTAAGGGTTGATTGCTTCCATACTGCATACTCACTACTTCCTTCTCTCCTTGACCTTTATCTGATGGACAATTTCAGGATAACTTGGTAAGAGACTTTTTAGGAGAGACTGCACCTGCGACTGCATTCTGAAATTTTCCTTTTATTGAAATTTTACAGAATGAAAGGAAAACAACAAAATCAAGTAGATTAATGGCACTTACTGTCTTTATTTTTAAATATATGAACATGTTCATTGAGTTTCAGTACATGCGCACATAAAAACAACAAACTTGATTAAATGGAAAGCATTTATTAAGTTCAATTAAAACATTTTTATTTGAGACATCAATTTTCTGTGTGCATTATAGGTCTTTTTGTCATTGCACTGATTTCTGAAGAAAATTTAATCAAAAAGTGTAATTTCATGTGTGATTCATGAAGGATATATGGGTATGGAAGCAGTATATATAAAGGAACACAATTTTTAAAATGTCTGGTGAATTTTTATCAAGTCATTTTGAGAGCCATAATCTCTTCCATTGTATCAAGGTTTACATAATACAGAGTGCTACGGCAAACTGGATCTTGTGAATATTGACCATGCTGTTATCCTGAATTCAACTGGGACAGAATTTTTTTTTTTTTTTTTAGTGGCTGGTATGATGTAATGTTTTGGTATTAGGAGAAAAACAATGTTATTCATCTGGCTGCTTCTAAGCAGTGCTGTACAGCACTGTGCCAAGGACTTTCAGCTCCTCTAACTGTTCTTCCAGCAAGGGGGCTGGAGTAGCACAAGGAGTTGGGAGGGAACGGAACCTTTAGAGCTGACCTAAAATGCCAAAAGGGATATGGTATGTCATAATGTGAAAACTATAACAATGTTGAGAGTTACTTGGCATTGGCCTGTGGGTGATGAACAACTGCATTGTGCATCACTTATTCTGCAAATATAAACATTATTATCATTACCGCTATTTCTCTCTACATATTTTTATCTCAGCATATGAGATCTACTGTTTTCTTTCCCAATTCTCTAACCCATCCCACTGTGTGGTGCTTAGCTGCCTGCCAGAATAAACCACAACTGCAAAACAAAATCTCTTTGATAGGCAAATTATATGTGTATTATAAGTAACTCAGAATGCAAATGCAAGTCTATCCACCTCTCTCTGAGCACCTATCCCCTTGTACCGAGGAGAAGCTATTTGCTCCACTACTGCATCAGCTTCAATCTAGTGAGAATAAGTTAGCATTAAGACTGTATGCAGGCTTTTAGAATTTGCCCCTGAGATCAAAAAACATTTCTCATCAGAATACTATATTTTTCCAATGTATAAGGGCTGTTGTGAAAGTAATGTTTCTGATTTTATTATGTTGGCCCACAATGTCAGATGTAGATGTTGGTGGTGCAACAGTAGAGGTTGAACTTTTCCACCAATATTCCATTACATTTTGTTGCTGTGCAACAGACAGCAGATAGAATTCCTCCATGTGGAAATAATTCCATCCGTAGATATTCATTGATATTTGCTGAATGTCTATGGAGACCACACAGTGAGTGCTAGCACAGTGAAAGCTGGACTGTGTGGGCAACGCTTTCCTAGCATTTATGCCATCATACTGTGAACAATGGGTCACTTTCACTGGTGCAGATTTTTATGAGTGTGGCATACAGCCTATGATTTGTCACTGACAAAAAATGCACAGCCAATGACAGTCATGACTATGTTGAAAACTAGTGCTTTATAGCTGAGAATTTTCTCTATCAGATAGTGTTATGGTTACTTTCACTAGACTTCAGAAAATTCCATTTCTTCCTTCCTTCCATAGAGTATTCTTTCACTGCCACTATGTCTCTTTGTATACTTCAGTGTACAAAACCTATGGCTTCTGCTTTTTATAGAATTGCCCATGGGTTTGCCTTGGAAATACACTGTAAATTTTCATCCAGAATGAATGCATAAAATAATTAAAGTCTAGCCCCATTACTCAGAAAACATATTAAATATAATTGCTCTATAGCAAATTACCAAGGAGTATTTAGAATGCCTCATTAAAAGTGGGAAAAGATGTAATTGTCTTTAAACATATTAGCTTGAATGCATTACATATAGAATTTACTGATTTGGTCAGTGTAATGCAAGAAATGCTTTACATGCCTCTCTTCAAATATCTTTTCTGCAAGGCACTTGGCTCCAGAGTGGGTGCATTCTGTGACAAAGCAAGGAATTGCTACAGAGGGTGATGAGAGCCGTTGTCAGGGAGCAACTGCGTGGGAGGCAAGACTGGGAGCTGTGAGGCCATTCCTCATGCATAAAAAGGCAGCTATCAGAGAGTGCAGCAACCCAGGAGCAGGGCGAACAGGACAGGAAAACAGGGCATGGCATGTCAGAAGTGCATGGCATGGCAGATCATGTAGGGTGTTTGAGCAGGAGGGGTGAGAAGAGTGTGCTGCTCTTCTCATCCAGAGTGACAAGAGGAGAGCTCTGTATTAATACCAACATAGCAACCACCCAGCATGGCAGACAAGCTAAGGCAGAAACACAGATAATTGACCCACAACCTCTCTGGACTGGTGCATGGGCCCAGACAGATCTCCTGCAGAGCAAAAGAGCTGCCTAGAACATCAACTGTGGGGAGCTCCAGAATCTGGAGGTCACCAAAGGGACTGAGGTACATGAAGGGTGTCATCAGTGCAGGTGGGCCCTACTTGATGAGGAGCTTTTTGAGTATCTGGCCATGCTGTGAGTGAAAGTCACCAGGCTGAGATGTAGTCAGCAATCTGAGGGAGGTTGATGACTGGTATATCTCAGTGGCATTCCAGTATTTGAAGGAAGGTTATAAACAGGAGGTAAATCTACTTTTTGTATGGGTAGTAGAACAAGGGAGAATTAGTTTTAAACTAAAGGGTGGAAGATTTAGATTAGATGTAAGGGAGGTTTTTCATTGAGTTGTGAGGTGCTTGAACAGGTCTCCAAGAAAGGTTATGGATGCCCCATCCCTGGACGTGTTTAAAGCCCAGTTGGATGGGCAATCTGATTGAGTACTCGATCTAGCAGTTGGTAACCTTGCCTGTGGCAGGGGAGTTGGGATTTGATGATCCTTGGGCTTCTTTCCTATGCAAACATTTCTATGATTCATTACTGATTTGCTAACAGATCAAACACAAGATTTTAATATATGAAATAAATAACAGCAAATATAATAGACAGTGGAAATACAACAAGAATTAAAGGTTATCCTAAAGGAAAAACATACATTGCAATAAAGACAAAGTGATTTGTAAAGCTAAAAAAATAACTCTATATTTCCAATTTAAGATATACGTGCTACAAATCATGTTTGCCTTTGGAGATTCTGATGAGATGGAATAGTGGAGTCATTTTAAAGTAATAATAATAACAATATGAAATCTTCAGATTAATGAAGCAATACATCTAAGAAATAAACTTTGCCCCAGTGAGAAAATATATTAAGATAAATAAACATCAACAGAGGACTGGAGAAGTGTGAGAATATCTGGTTTCAACATTGTTAGAAGTCACCGCAACACAGCATGATGCATTTCATTTATTAATGACATAATCTTCATTGTTGTTTGAGGTGAACAAACTGCTCTGCTATACTACATAGAAATAAAGCAGTGGGCTTTCTTTTTTGGATACTTAAGATGAATTAATTAATTCAGATATTTTAATTGTGCTTTTGTATTTATTCTTTTCCTGCATATTCTGCTTTTCACACCATTTTCATGTTCCAATATCTGCAGCTACTCTTATTTTTAACTTCTTTCAATCCTGCCTTTTCATTTTACCTCAACTTCTAAAGTTCTTTCAGGTTCTCCATCAAATCAGCACATATTTTCTTTCCTATCTCCCTTTAGAAAAATCACCTCCTCAGCCCTACAGATCATTGTCTATTTTCTCTTTTTCAATTCTTCTTTACATATATTGCTTTCTAGAATTGATTAATGGAGTTCCTATCCTACATGCTTACTTTTCTAGTCAGAATTCTGCCTTCCAATTTTCACCAAAGAATGTTTGAAATGACGTTCTTAGAATCTTTTCTCAACCACTGTCTCTAAACCATGCAAATGGTTTACTTAAGCTTGGTAAAAAATTGCCACTGACAGAGTGGAAGAAAAATATTTTATATTGAATTATCTGTTTCCATATTTGACAAGCGTTACATCTTGTGTAACATGATGTTACATGTGGCTGAAATGAAGAGTAATTGTTATATAATATGTAATATTGTTCTCTCTGAAAGTGCTATCAAAACAGGTTTTCTTTAAGATAACTAAAAAAATTAACTTCATTAATAATGAATAAATTCTGGATTTCATAGAATAAATGAATCACTAAATCACTGTATCCATATATCAAGTGATGAAAGTTCACTATTATGAAAAAAAAAAAGAATTTTTCACCTCTCATAAGCTATATTTCACATCTATCGTCTCAGATATTTTGAAGACATATGGGTCTCTGTTAATTGTTAACATTGTCCTCTGACACTAAGATAGGTATTTTAGATTTTTGTACATCATTATTCTACAAATGATATTCATCAATACCCTCCAGATATGTTAATAAATAAATAATGAGGCAGATAAAGATGTATTCTCTTATGTGTGATACTAAGAATACTAAAATTATGTCTTTGTCAGTCCATTGTGAGTCTAAATACTTTGCAGTCTCCATAGTACACAGGTAAGCATCTTAGGATGATTTCCATTTGTTTTAGTGGGAGAAAGTTCCAGTAGATTTCCAAGACTATTGGCTACTATACGTTCTCCATGTGTTCTTAATTTTAACAATAGTCAGCCTATGAGGCCAGAAAATGAAGGGTTAATAAGCTAGTTCAGTTATGTGATAAAATGCTCATTGAAAGGAAGCAGGCAAGAATAAGGACAAGCAGGTGGTGAAACCTGAAGCCTCCCATGAGAGTGGTAAGATATGAAAAGCAGATCTTCATAATGAGGACACACAGTGAGGAACAGAAGCAGAGAGTCACTGCAAGAGTCGCTTGTCCAAGAGCCAGGCATGTCCAATCTGCAGCCTGCTGCCCTCATGTGCTCTGCCCTCTGCCCCATGCCACCATGGCAATGGCTTTTCACAGAATCACAGAACTGTAGGAGTTGGAAGGGACCTCCAGAGATCATCGAGTCCAACTCCCCTGCCAAAGCAGGTTCCCTACAGCAGGTCACATAGGTAGGCATCCAGGCAGGTCTTGAACATCTCCAGAGAAGGAGACTCCACAACCTCCCTGGGCAGCCTGTTCCGGTGCTCCGTCACCTCACTGTAAAGAAGTTCTTGCGCACATTTGTGTGGAACACCCTATGCTTCAGTTTCTGGCCATTTCCCCTTGTCTGGTCTCCATGCACTGCTGAAAAGAGTTTGGCCTTGGCACTCTGCCCCCCACACCTTAGATGTTCATAGACCTGGATCAGGTCCCCTCTCAGTCTTCTTTCCTCAAGGCTAAACAGACTCAGTTCACTCAGCCTTTCTTCTTAGGGGAGATCTTCATAGATGAGTGGCCCTTCACCATCTTTGTGGCCTTCTGCTGGACTCTTTCCAAGAGATCCCTATCTTTTTTGTACTGGGGAGCCCAGAACTGGACACAGTACTCCAGATGAAGCCTTACCAGGGCAGAATAGAGGGGGAGGATCACCTCCCTCAACCTGCTGGCATTAAAAATAATGCACCCCAGAATGCCACAAGAGCCACAAGGGCCACAAGGGCACACTGCTGCCTCACTGCCAACCTGTCGTCCACGCAGGAAACCCAGGTCCCTCTCTTTGGATTTGAGCTGTCACTCCAAAGACAGCTGACTCAACCACTTTGAAAGCATTGAAAAGGGGCTGTCATGGTCACCGTTGCCATCATCGTCGTCAACAGAACAACAACGACCCACCACTACTGAAGATCAGTGACTGAATTATGAACCACGCTGGATCCATGGTGGTGACTATCTCCCTCTTGCTTCTTATAAAGACTCCTTGCTTCTTCTTTCCTATCTTTTTTATCACCCTCCTTTCCTTCCTCGTCTACCTGATTAAGATCTGTGATGAACTGGTCAGACCAACATCTGAACCGTTGTTTCTTAATCTCACCTCAGGTATACAGATATTAAAAGAACCTCATCTCCCTCCTATAAACTGGAGCGAGACAGTTGATGAGACCCAATGCTAGCAGTGCATGGAGGTGTTTGCCAGGACACCACACAAACTGTGGGGATTCACTGCTCTGAGGAATATGAACTCATTATGATCCCATAATGCTGGGGAAGTGCACCCAGGGTTGCATGAACCTTATTAGTGAATGTATAGGAGGGGAACTAAAGGTAGGAGAAAGGAAAAATCAGAGTGGTTGAGGAGGAACAAGAATGGGAAGGTATAGAGATAAGGGGATAAAACTGATTGGATACTTCTGCAGAATTTGCTAGTTGATAGATTTTTCTGGCCTTGCACTGTACCCAGTCAGTGGTCTGTTCTTTATTCTCATTAAACTTCATTTCTGACAATTTCTTTGTGACAGACTCTCTCTTCTTATTGCATATGAGTGTATATGGGTTTGAGCACAGCAGCTGGAACAGGTCAAAGGGCCTGTCTGTTTGTGCCTATCATGCCAGCAGCTGCGAAAATGTAGATGCATAAATCAGTGTGTAATCATTTACCAGATAAATCAACAAGCAGACGGCATGGCTTGGAAATCAGGTGTGTGTATGTCTTTCTTGTATGAGACATCTGGAGGAGCTGTTACCGGAAAGACCAGATCAAATGTCTTGTGCAAAAGCCAAAGGAGTCCGGGAGTCAACTCACAGACCTTTTTGCACCTGCTTGTAAAGTATAAACTCACTATAATGCCTATATATGCTAAGATCTGCTTTAGACCACAACATGACCTCATGCTGGAAATTCAGAGTCAATAACAGTTTGCAACAACTTGTCTTTTTAAAGGACAGGCACCCTTAAATGTTGTACGCTTTTCTTAAAAACAAGCAAGAGATATCGTTTTCTGTCAAACTGAACCACAAGAACTTCTGTATTCCATTGGGTTGATCTTCATCTTTGGAGGCCTTCATCTAGTAAATCCCCTAAATGTATGTTTTAGTACAGTTACTTGTGAGCACTACTTTTAGAATACACGAAGCCTTTAGACAGTGCTCTGACTTTCAGAGTATTACAAACTGCTGGGAAAAAAAAGATGCAGTAGCTTTATCTGATACAAGCAGAATTTGCAATGAGGAAAAAACAGCCTAAAATGTCTATTAATGATGAGTATTGCTTTCATTGTCAAAGATTTATCACATCCGAAGTGAGCTGTAGGCATGAATATCATTCTCTGTATTCTGGGTGAGTATTTTAATCATCAAGATATGATCTTAAAACTCTCTAGAGTAAAATTCAGACTTAACTATTTTGTAGACATTTCAGTAGACAGAAGAGACTGAATGAACGTTTGAGTGTATAATTTAGAGGACAGGGAGCTGAATTTTACATAAACAATAGTATATCTGCATTATCAATTCTAGATTAATTACGGATTTTGACCTTTTATGAGAAAAACATAAAATGAATGTTATTATTTTAGATGTTTAAGAATAGAAATATCTATATATTTTAGGACAAGTTTTTCTCTACCTTGAACACGGTACTTGCATACAACAGTAAAAGTACCATAAACGACAATGTGTTCGTTTTAATAAAAAGATTAAAAAAAAAAAAAAAAAAAAATATATATATATATATATATATATATATATCTAGCTAAAGAATACAACAGAAATGTAGGGAATAGACCCCGTATTCAATTCACTGTAGATCAATTTTACTTATAAATTCCTTTATGACAGTCATTCACATGTTTACATGGATAGTAAGTCCATCTGTTATTGCACTTAAATGAATACTGAGAATGAGAATCCCCTTGATAAGTTTCCAAGCTATGGTAATCTTCTTCATTCTATTTATTCTAAAATTGCAGGAAATTATAGTTTCATAATTATATACAAGGTGAGGCATAAAAAGAAGTTTTTCTTATTAAACAATATTCTCCTAATATATTTAATACAATATTTAAAAGTTACTTCTTACCACCATGATACTCTCTTCCTTTTAAAATATTTTCCAACAATTCCAACACTTATACAAGTAGATCTTGTGTCACAGAATCACAGAATTACAAGGTTTGGAAGGGACCTCAAGAGATTACTGAGTCCAACCTACCTGCTGAAGCAGGTACCCTACAATAGGTCACAAAATAGGAGTCCAAATGGATCTTGAATGTCACCATAGGAGGAGACTCCACAGCCACTCTTGGAAACCTGTTCCAGTGCTCCAAGACCATTACTGTGAAGAAGTTATTCTGCATATTTGTATGGAACTTCTTATATTCAAGTTTTAGGTCATTACTCCATGTCCTATTGCTACACACATGG
>NW_024884253.1:15593121-15608593 GCF_019232065.1 Centrocercus urophasianus
ATATATATATATATATATATATATATAGTTTCACTGAAAAGCAAATTTATGTTCATAAATTCATCCATGGTTGTTGTTATTTAAACATGATAAGCAGCTGAGCTCCATGAAGCTACTCTCACATTTCCCCACATTGGGAGTTTGTGAGGAAAGGAAAAGAAAACCAAAGAGACAGTTTATTAGGTAATGCAAATGTTGCATGAGCAAGCATGGCAAAGCAAGGAATTCGTTCACTATTACCCATAGGCAAGCAGATGTTCAGCTACTTCCAGGAAAGTGGGGCTCATCGTACTCACCATGCGTAATGTTTGCTTGGGAAGGCAAATGCCATCACCCTGAATGTACATTCCCACTCCACACTTCTTTCCTCCAGATTTTATTGTTCCAAATGGTGTCATAAGTTATGCGCTCTATTGACAGTTTGCATCTGCTGTCCTGATTCTGTCCTCTCTCAGCTTCTTGTGCAACCCCAGTCTCCTTACTGACAGGACAGTGAGAGCACTGCTCAGCAACAACTAAAATGTCAGTGTGTTATCAATAAATCCAAAAGACAATACCATGTTATAAAGAAAATTAACTGTGTTCCAGCCAAAACAGTAAAAAGAGAAAAATACAAGTGAATGCTGAAGATTCTAAAGGGTTATTGAAACCATAAGATTTGAGGAGATTAAGTGTAAAGCAGGATTTCTCTTTGTTAAAATCTTTGTCCTCCAATAAGTAACCAGCTTAAGTATGTGACCATTTGTTATATTTGGTTATTTGTTATAATTAGTAGCTACTCAGATGATAGTCATATCACAGATGTAAAGCCAATAATCTGGGGAACTCTGACATTCTGATTACATTCCAAAATCTGTTTATAAATAGAGAAATGTGTTGTTGGACATGTATGCATTATATATATATGTTTCACTAGATATTTCTCCAGCTTCTATATTAGGACTAAATAATCCCTTGAAAAGAAATTTCATTGCACTTTTCTTTTTCAATTAAATTCTAATCCATTATTTACTACTTACTTTCCTAAAAGGAACAAAGAGATCAGTTCCTAAAGCACAATTAAAATGTAAGGATGAATGGTAAATTTTGAATGAATACATCATTCGGGACATTTATGTCCTTTTTCAAAGTTAATGAATGAAAATCAATCCAGGTTTCATTGTTGAGCAACTATTTTCTACACCCAAGAGAGCTATAAATACTGTAGTCAGTAATAGTACAAGAGCCAATTATATTTTAAAGTGTTAAATCAGAAATGTAGATTTTCAATTTAGCCCTAGAGATAGTGATATCTTACATTTGAAGGAAGAAACTTCCTTCCAGGCCTAGAAATCTCTAGAGCCAAGGAAAGAGATGTGGGTTCAGGACTGAAAGGTCAAAGAGAATGGATGCTGATAGTCTAACAGCTGGGTTGCATTTCTCAACAGGCTATCAAAGCTCCACATTAAATTTGGGCTTTTCTGTTTGTTTTTTTTTTTTCTTTCAAATCTGAACTGACTCTTTAACTGAAAAGTATAAAGAACAAACACAAAATAATGTTAAATACTAATTATTTTATTTTCCATCTATGTGGAACTCAAACATTTAACAACCTTTAATGTGACATTATATTAGAATTACTTACAAAGAAGTCAGAAAATGCTTATCTGGAAAAATCCAATATCTTAAGAAAATGTTAAATTACATCAGTACTTTCCAAGCAAACTGATGAACCAAACCTGAAAACATTCAGCTTCTTGAGTCTTCTAAATAAATCTAAGCGATTTTCCCAGTCTCCCACATCTCATTTAACAAATTTCTGCTGCTGTCGATCTGATGAGTTGTTGGTCTCTCTAATCTTGTGCACATCACAGCTGTTCTTCCTCTTAGCCAGCCAAAAAAGGTTGCAGAGTTAGTGAGCAATGCAGCCTTCTTACCAAGCCACCATGCAGAAATCCCAGGGTGACTGACAGAAGCGTACCCAGGCTTTCAGAGCCTCAGCATGATCAGGTTTGCATGGCACTCAGCTATTTAGCTAGATGCATTTCACAGGTTAGCTGATAAACTTAAGGTTTTCTTTGCAACTGGTTCTGTTGGCTCCTGTTCTGGAGATTGGATTAAGGATCCCCCGAGCTCTCCATGTGGCTAGAGTAACATGCTTCCATATAGCAGACTTGACTGATTGCCTCGCTCTTCCAACTGTGATATCCTCAAAAAGGTAGAAATGGAAGTTTTCCTGGAAGCAATTAAATTCTAGTAGCAGTCCAGGAATTACTGTTTGGTGATTGAATGACCCCCTCACTGACTCAATGGGCTCACTTTGCCAACTTGCTGGTTTGCAGAAATCTAGTAAGAAAGCAATTCATTAAAAGGGTATCTGGGGAAATCTGGAAACTCAGTGTAATCTTGTAGGATTTCTGTTCCACTAAATAAAACCCGATACTTTCTAACTTCTCAGGTTTGGAATTGGGTTGCAGTCATTAGTAAGTCGTGGAAATGTTTTGCAGGTCAGACTTTTTTTCTTTAGGCAGCTTGTACCAGCACAAAGAGCAAAAAGTTACAAAATGTTTTGTAGTCATCTCCTTGAAAAAAGAGTAGGAGAATTCAAAATTACAAATATTTGTAATAAGTTACATAATTGGCTACTTGAACAATGAGAATTTTTCAGTTATCATTAGATTCACTATCTAAAAAGCCTTCTCTTTTTCAGATATAATTCTAAATAAAAAGAGATTGTTACTCTATCAGTCTTAAGCAGACTTTCCTGTCACTACTACTGTTTACCATGTGTGGTTACTGATTCTTTTCCTTTCTGCCATTAGAAAACTTGCTGGATATTCCCATTTTATAGTCAAGGACCACAAAAAGAATACCAAGAATATGGCTCATCCTGTGCAGTATACAGATTGGTATATTCTTTCATCTTAGCTAAGTACCATAATTTGTCAGTTATTTGAAGTCAGGTTGCCTGTTATCCTAACCTATCTTTTTAAACTTAGTGTGACTGCTTGCTGAAAGAGATACTGAGCTACTTTATGAAACTATCACTTATCACAGGGCAGTTCTCTTAGGCCAGAGGAATACATCTGAGGACATAAGCATCTACTCAAGTGTTCTGATAGTTCAAGGCCTATCTCCCTCTACTGATTTATAAAGGTCCTTGAGTACAGAAATATTGGCTGAGATGAATACTACACTGAATGATTTTTCAGAGCTCGTAGAAGATATAAGTGTAACAGGCACCTTACTACTTGTAAGTTACAGTCCTAATTAGTAATGTGCAGTCCTAATTTTAAGCCATCATTTTATTTAGTTCCCATGCTGTTCTCTAAATCTGTGTTCACTTGCTACTTACTTTTTTATCCCTAAACTTTAATCAACAAATTTTACTTAATTTAAGGAGACATTAGCTTCTATGGAGTCATTAGTTAAACCTTGGGTTAAATTTGGAGTCAATTGGTGAACACTTTTAATGATTATGGCAATGCTATTAATCTTTTAATTCTGTACTGTGTACATTCCTGTCCTAGTTTAAACTAGGTGTTGATTTTCTTTTTTTCCTTCATAGTGTCTGGTATAATACTATGTCGTGGCTTTAAGAGAAAAACAATATTGGTAACACATGTATAGTTACTTTTTAAGTACACATTGCAACGTATAGCTTTGTCTTGTTAGCTATACATTTTCAGCTGGAAGAGGTAGACAATTTCTTCTCTTTTAATGTTATCATGAAATTCATGCAATTAATCATTGTTCATTTAGTAATAATTTTGGATCCAAAGTGTTGCAAATCTATAAATGATAAAAAAAAATTCAGACAGAAAATTAATATATATATATAATTTTTAATTTACATAAAGTTCATTTGTAATAATAAATGGAAAAGTTATCAATTGAGTAACATTTTACTCACATAGTAATGCGTGATCTCCGAATAAACACATTAAACTCAGTCACAGAGGAAGTTTGAGAGCCTACTCTTATGAGACTGAATTGTAAGCAACATCCAAGAGTTATTCTCGGGCCTTTCCCATCTGTTAACACTTAAAAGTATTTAGGATGCTGAACATTTCTGGAAAGCTTGTAGATAGCTGAAAAAGACTTACTATAACAATCATATTTTGAGGCAATTTCAAATAAAATGCAAGCATCAAAATGACATGTTACACTATTTTCAGAGCAGGATGATAAGATTAGTAAAAATTAGTGATAATTTGGCCAATGAATTAGCTGTCAGTGAGTATAAGTAGTGTTATTATTCTTTCAAAGTACTTATAATCTATACTAAAAGACAATTTGTACATGTATTAACAGAAACCTCTGCAGTCTTTTCCTGAACATGCAAATGTTTTTTCAATGCTTAGAGTAATGATACTTAAGCTAGAGCTCACCTAAATAGCATTGCCATGTACAGTATATTCCCAATTCAAAATGACAGCATACTGCTGCTAAAATAGCACTCTTCATCAAATGCCTGGCTTCACAAAAGCTGAGTACAGGTAGTCCTCAGACTGATTTTCTATTTTCCGAAGGATGAGCTAAATTCTTCCAGAACTAAATTCTTCCAATGCATATAAAATCACAAGTGTTACTTTCAGGTTGTTGGGTGTTTGTTTTTGTTTGCTTTTTTCCACATCATAGGCTACTGCCATTGGAAATAGGGATATCTTGAGAGCATTAAGAAGCTTTGATTTGATTCCCCAAATCTTCCCAAGCATAAGACCAAGTACAGTGGGAGAAATAGATGTTAATTATCTCCAAATAACAGTTCCTTGTGGTAATTCAGGTTCCTGTGGAAGTTGATTATCATTCTATTAGATAGAACTGAATAGCTCTAGGTAACATTGACTAACTCGGTATCTTTTGACTGTAATGGGAGTTTAAATAGGTAGCTCATCTGCATGTATGGTAACCTGCATTTTACTGTTTTAAAATTGAAATTTATTATCTCATTGTAGGTGTTCCAAAGTGGACTTCTGGAAAATTGAGAAAACATGCCTTTTTTTTTTTTTTAACCTGGAATCATATGATAAATAAATGTAAAATCTAGAAAAATAATGCAATTTACTCTTTCAATGCAGCTATAATGACTTTCAGTAATTTTACTGTAATATTACTGAATGCAACTTTGATTGTTAGTCACCATCTTCAATTTTATTTTGTCACAATATAAATTTCTATGAAGCATAGAAAGTCCCAGTTTTAGAAGCTATTAAAGAGAAACTGCACTAATAGCTTACAATAAGAGGTCCTATATCACAGCCCCACTAATTTTCTCAATTGAAACAGAAACTGAATTAGCACGTGTTGTCATAGGAGAAGAATGAGAATCATTGAAAATAAATACTCTGAATTTGTCTGAACTACTTCTAGTTCTTTCTGTCGGGGCTCGCAAGCATACACTGCAAAATGAATATTCACTGTCTGGGTGAGGAAATAATCTTGTTATTTGCTTTTATATATTTTGCAAAACTAACTTCAGAAAAGACAAGTCTGGTTGGATGATGAAGCAATATCTCTGACTGATTGTCAAAGCACTGACAGAGAAGAATTCAGGAAACAAGACTTTCCTCAAGTTTACAGGAAAAAAAAGCATGGAAGACTTTTTTTTTTTAACTGTTGTAATTAACTGAGTACATTTTGTTGAAGGCCTCAGAACTGTGCCTATTTTTTCACTAAAGATTTGATCCTTAATAATTCTTTTCAAGCAGTCCTGATTTTTTTTTTAATCGCCATTTTCTATTTTAAATGACATGATTTGAATGATCTTCTAAGTTGTTGTAATGACCTGTTTATTATCACTTCTATGTTATTCTTACTAACAACAGCCATCACTTCAATGAAAACTGATAAAGTCTTAGGATGGTTATTTGAAAAAGTAGTGATTGATGAATAAGGTGCATTAAAAATTGTGCTCCAGTATAGCAAGAAGCTGGAAGGCAGACAGATTTTAATTCTGGAGTTGGGAAAAGAAAGAGTCGAAAGAGACTTCATGCTCTTGGTTCATTGTGTAGAGTGGGAACCTTTAAAATAAAAATAAATAAAACTGCTTCTGTTTTAAATATTCAAGTTTCTCTCCTCTATCAGCATGTAAATACAAAAACTTTTGGAAATGCTTTGAAAAAAAGGAAAAGTGCTTTTAGATTTTAGTCCCCAGAGATAAATAATGGATTTTGAGTCTTTTATTTTATTTTTTTATTTTTTTATTTTTTTTTTGTAAGGGTAGTAAAGTTGTATGTTCAAAAGGAAAACTACTTTTTGATAACATAATGTAAAGAATGCAGACAGTTCTGACACAGTATCAGATAAACATTTACTCTGGGAATCCATGTAAATCAGAGAAATGACTATTTTTGAGTAGACATGCTTAATCAGCCAGAATTTTCTATTAATGCCTTATGAATAGTCATGACAAAATTAATTAGTTTGAAGATGGGAAAAGAACTTTGAAAAGAAAAGAATCGACATTTTATAATGATAAATAAAAATTCCCCTCTACAATATGCAACAATATTGTACTGTGTGCAGTGCATACTAAAATGTAATGGACTGTGAATTAAACACACCATGTAAGAACTGTAACACAAGTTCAGAGGTCTTCTAGTTATTCTTTAAAACAAAGCTATAGGATTGATCTCATTATCTCAGTTTATTACTATTATTTTAAAGTAGAGGTTAAACTGTGGAGAACAAAAATGGCAGAGGGAAAAAAAAATAACCACAAAACACCATTCATGAGCTATTGTAAGGCTATTGTCTTGGCTGTAGTTAACACTTGAGACTAATTTCTAAATGTCACTTTTTTTTTTTTTTTTTTTAATATAATATCAATCCAATTACTATCTCTATAATACCGCATTCCTAGGAATTAAAAAAAAAAAAAAAAAAAAAAGGATTCTGCTCCACAGTATTTTTTACGTTAATTTCTCGACACTTTTTCAGTCTTGTACTTGAAGGACATCAACTTATCTCTTGGTCATGTTATCTATTCAGATTTCAGGTCTTAAGGATAGGTGAATCACCACTTCCTAAAAGCCTGTAGAATTTGTGTGCAATAGGAATTGATTATAACTTGATATAACTATATATCACTTGAAATTTCCAAGCTATGGCATGGAAAACATTAATTAATAGTTGTTATTATGCAAAACCATAGGAGGACTTGGTACAAAAAAATCAGAGAACCCAAATTCCTGTCTTGTATTGTTAGAACATGTACTGCTAGAACATGTAATTTTCATAATGATAGCGTGCATACAGTAATTTTCAAGCTAAGTGCTTAAAACATTTTAAAACTTCATAAAGTATATAATTGAGGTAATGTAACACTCTCGAGATGGGAAATGAGAACAATTGTGTAGACTAGGATTTATCTTCTGAGCTAATCAATATGAATGACTTTAATCCTTTACAAACTCCTTGTGTGAATTTGTAAACAAAACTTCACTAAATCATTTGTTATTTTTTAAAAAACTGTTTTATTATTTATGTGATGTCACAGACATGGCCACCAAAAAGATTTCAGTGAGTGCATGCACATAAAAGAGTTAATCATAAAATTATGCTACTGATCTGAACAGGTTATGTAGGATAATGTAGAATCACTATGACATCTATTCAGGTTAATATCTACTTGTTAAATCCCATCTTAAAAACTTACACTGAAAGAGTTTTTGAAGTCTCCCTTAACTATGACAGTACAGAAAATTAATTATTGGGCCAAGTTGGAATTGACAATATGTCTTCATTACAAGAGATGCCCTATAGTGAAGGTTAAGAGCTGTTTTGTTAAGTATGGAGGTATGAAATTGTTTGTGAATGCATTTTCCATAATGTAAAACAAATTAATTTTAAACATATATATAAATTTAAAGAAATTTGGATGACCTCAATATTAAACATTCCACACAAATACAAAGTAGGAAGTTTGTGCTGGTTTGCACAAAATTTTATTACCTTTGCAGTGAGTCAGTTTCCATATTAGCCCATAAAATTTTTGAGCACAATTTTTCATTTTCTTTTTTCTTTCTGTTTTATTAGGTACAAATCAGAAGTATCTAATATTGTGTAATGTTTGCCTGTCTGGCTTTCTGGAGGACTTTGCATGCTGTAATGAATAGCATATTATTACATTCATAGATGTGTTTTCTAAGTCTCTTGTTTTTCTGTTACCTCTGTTTCACATGGACAGAAGTCTGTCTGTGGAGGAAGTCCGTAAAAGGAAAATTTAAGTCAACACACTTTCAGACATTTCCTGAAAACAAATCTATTTGTACCTTCTTAATTTCTTTTTTTTTTTTTTTTTTTCCCCAGTATTTATAAGATATAATTTATAATTATATATATATAAACATAATTTATTAGTTAGCACTGCAGACTTATCAAGACACTTTGTAAATTGCTCAGAACACATTCTGCATAAAATGTAAATGCATTGCACAAAGCATATATCATGTCACTCTAAAAGTAATGCCTCCTATTTATTTCCATGGAAATTACAACAGAGACAGAGAGTACAATAACAATGTTTGATAGAGGAAATTCTTAGCTACAAAAGACTGTTTTCAACATAGTCACCACCGTTAGCAATGGTAGCATTTTCAGTAGCAATGAACAAGAGCCAGCATGCCATGCTTGTGAAAGTCTGCATCAGGAGAGGTGACCCACTGTTGCTGTCACCACTGTTGAAGTGCACCACCCACTGCCTCACTGTGCTCACATTCCCTGTTTGGTCACCACAGATATTCAGTAAACATCAAAGAATGTGAGTTCAGCCACACTCATTTGCTTCATAGTCGCTTTCACGTCAGACACCACTTTGTCAGACTGCCCCTATGCTGCCATGTGTCATATAGCAACAACAAGTAATGCAGTATTGACAGAGAAGTTCAGCCTCTATTGCCATACCACCATTATCAACCTTTGATATCATGGGCCAACATAAGAAAACAGGAAGCATTGTTTTCAGTGCAGCCCTATTAGTAAAGAGAAGTAGAGCTGTGGCATTTTTACTGAAAACAAGCAGTTGAATGCAGTGACAAAGTCCTCATTCACATAAATGACATGAGATTAAAACAGTAGTGAATTTTGCATGCTTTATATTTTTACAGACTAAACTTCTTTTAAAATTTGGATTTTTAATAGCCTAAAATAATGAAAAAAATCCAAGATTTTCTCGTAGATTATACTATCTGTTCCCAAAACATTCCTTAATAGATGTTTGTTCAATTGATATAAAAAAACAATAAATAATTCACCTTGTAGGAGATTAATATATACAAAATGAAGATATATATAAAACTGCCATAAATAAGTTTATCGGCTTCTTAGTATGTCTAAGTGGAGGCAATCTCCTGTCAGATCCAATGTGACACTAATACTATGTGACGAAACATAACTCAGTGCAGCATGATTTGATGTGCTAATAAAATACAACTTATAATGTATATTACCTGCAGCAAACTAAGTCCTGTCAAAACTGATAAAAATTAAAATATTTTCCTGCCACAGATGAGTAGAACTTATTTTTATGTTATTCATTTCTGACACATAAACACGTTGTGGTACTGATAAGATGAAGTTAAAAAATGCTTCTATCAAATGAAGCAGAATTTAGAAGTGGATCAACGCAGCTTGCAGAAGATGGGAATTTATGATGGGGAGGTGAAGAAGAACAGTGCTGTACTTGATTGTCTAAGGTTAGGTGCATCATGAAATAATCTATATACTTGCAGCATGATGCTACTGAGTTTCTCATACTGTCTGAATACTGTCCTAAAAACACCGATGCCAAAAGAGATTCAGCTGAAACTCAAGTGTCGATTAACAGACGTTGTGGCATTTTTCCCATAAGGGGCACCAGTGGCAGTTCTACATGTGGCTGGTATTTGGGAGATATTTGGGGTATTTTTTAAGTTCATCTGCAGTTGCAGATGACTGATGTGATAACTATAAAAGATTCCTGAAAGTTAAGCTTCAGGGTTGCTTGTAAGCATAAATTTTTGCTAATAGTTAATCTGTCCAGACTTCCAGATAAAAGACAGGTATAAGAATGTTTTATAAATATTGTGTTATTGGAGATGTCAGCATTCATAAAAGCAAAGCTTGATAAGAAAGTCTATGCACCACCTCACAAAGTTTAATTCTATGCAGCCCTCTTCTAACTCCTCTAAATTTTTTGCATAGACTCACATATATTTATTGGTCTATTCACATCATTTGTTTCGCTGCCACTTACATTCCAACCTGCATTTCCTTTATAACTGCTATGTGCAGTTATGTCATGCTTAATCTTTTAATTTTAGCTTTTCTATCAATTGTGGTTTCTTAATCATACTAAAATATTTTTACTAAGGTATTATTTGTGATTTCTATTATATGTCAAGAATCTACTGAAAACTAAGAATTATAGCAAGAACACTATATATTTCTAACAGGTATGCAAAAGCACAAGCAAGAATATATATAAAAATATATATAATGCAGAACCAAGGCTTTGCTTTTCACTAAATCTCTTAAATGCTAGTTAAAATAATAATAATAAGAATTTTTTTAAAAGTTTGTTTATGTGTTTCTGTTTGCTTACTTTTTTGCTTTTACTTCAACTTGTCTTAATAGAAGGGATGCTTCAGGACTCTGATCATCTATGTGATCCTCCTCTGGATCCACTCCAGCAATTCTACATATTCGTTGTGCAAACGGTCCCACATCTGGCTGCAGTACTCCAGACTGCCTCACAAGACCAGAGTAGAGGGGACAACCACCTCCCTCACCCTGCTGGTCACCTCTTTTCTCTTTTTTAATGTAGCCCAGGATACCATTGGCCTTCTGGGAACAACATCTGAACTAAGAGATAAACAGATATAAACTGAGATTTGAGATTTAAAGATAATAGAATATTAACTATTATAACAATATG
Source organism: Centrocercus urophasianus (assembly GCF_019232065.1). Lineage (NCBI taxonomy): Eukaryota > Metazoa > Chordata > Aves > Galliformes > Phasianidae > Centrocercus > Centrocercus urophasianus. The sequence goes on from NW_024884253.1 coordinate 15,604,019, forward strand.
TCTGGAAAAAGATTTCCAGATTTCCAGGTTAAATATATCAAGACTAGAAAAAAAAATTAATGTGCTGCAAACAAGCAGATAATTTTTCAGTACTCTCTGTTGTAAAATGAAAGCATTTTTATATTCTACAGTGAACAACTTATTAACCATACATTTATAATTGGAAAGAAAATACCCCACATGAAAACTCATTCCTATTAATTGCCTGGAAAATAAGCACTTGTGATTTTATGATTATGTAACCCCTAAATCTGTGGAATTGTGATTGCTTTTATTATATGCAACTGATCTGTTGCACACAAAATTAAGAGCGATTACTTTCTCATATTATATTGAGATTGAAACAGTTATTTACCATCACTACTTACTGAAGACTGTAGTATTTAAATACCCAATGTTTCTAATTCTGTTACAATTATCTCTTCATAAGATTATACTTTGCTTTGTAATTACTTAGTTATGTCTGATAGGGAGTAAAATTGAAAGATCTATAACAATAAGAGTGAGCATTTTTTTTTAGGATAACTAGGGAAGTAAAATATATGGAAATGGGACTATGAAGGGTATTTCAAACATCATGATGAGTTTCTTGCAGTGTAACTACGTAATGTAGAAAATAAAGCAATGATAGACAAGGAAGTATAGTATATACTAGGATTAAGAGGAGAAAATTGGAGTATTTAATTTCTATTTCAGTTTGCCTTATATGACAAGAAAATTTGCTTTGGGAGCATGCAGCTATTTATTCCTCCTGGTGCCCTTTCAGCCTGATCATTCACTTGTAACCCAACTTGAATAATAACCATCAGAGCTGGTTTTGGTTGATGAATCTGTTCATGATAACTGAACTGGGCTCAAGATCGTTCTGGGAGAGATAATATGCATCAACCCTATATAGTATGAAAATATAAACGGGGACAGCTCAGAGCCTGAAGAGCTCCTTCTGCATAGCAACGGGTGGTATGCCAGGACCTTCCCCTGGAGTAGGTTTGCCTGTTAGGTTTGCTTCTTGAGGTCTAGAAATTCCTTGCCTTCAAGAGATATTCAGTAAGTTACTTAATAATTATCTTCAAGCTTCATTTTTTCAAGACTGAGAAACTTATTATTTAAAAATAGCTTTCTGATTTGCTATATGTTATTGAGTGATATAAAGGATTGATTAATATGTTAGACATAAACTGTTGGCCATAAGGGTCAATGCTAAACCTTGTGACTTAATAAGAAGGTCTCTCTAGTAGTTTTATTTGACTATTTTTCTATTCAGTATATAATCAAGTGACCTTGCCATCACCAATCCTGTTAATGTGTGTAAGCTTTGTTAAATCACTCCTTTCTAGCAACAAAATACATTACTGCTTCTCTTTTTCAAGTGAAGTACATAATCTCACAAGGCAGTACAGGATTTTTGCCATACTGTTTGAACAGAATATTTTCAATACAAGCTATAATACAGAAATTACCTAATGAAGAGTAAAGCTAGTTTCAAAAAGAAAATCAATGTTATGTACATACATTGTTCTTTTTATACAGAGACTTCAAGCTCCATCTCTTATGGAAAATTCTCAATTGTTCAATTTCCTCCATTTTTTACAAGGAACATTTAGCACTTTTAGTTTTCACTTAAAGTTCCATAAATGTGCTTAATTTGCTCCTTCTGCCATAGACTTCTCATGTGACCTAGTATAAGACATTTAGAAGAATCACATAGAAATGACATTACCAGCTTCTCTGTATTTCATGGAAGGAGTGGCTTTCCTTTTTACTGTTGTGTGTGAGAGGCCAGAAGTATTGTCCTGTCCTTGTTCTACTGAGCACACAGGGGTCTGAGTCTTAGATTTTTCCCAAAGCTAAAATTATTTGAGATGAATCCTTGCTTCTCTGAGATACAGACTGCCTATTTCACCTTCTAAGTTAATGTTTAAATGGATCAAGTTGTTAATGTTTAAATGGATCAAGTTTTCCATGTTTAAATGGTCTCAGCTGACTTTCTCTTTGGTTCTCAGTATGTTAATTACAATTAGGAAGCAACCACAAAAAGATACAGTCTCTCATTCAAAAACATGAATGAAGGACATGACACTGTATTTCCTTTGCACAGTGTCATTGATGAGGTTGCTTTCAGAGTACATATAAAATAGTAGTTCAAGAAACACTGCCTCTATTTGCTAACAAAAGTTTTTTAAGAAGGAAGATGGTGACCTTTTAATGACCTTTTTAATATGAAAAAACATTTCAGAAAGACATATAAATTTATTTAAAATCACCATATTTTCATTTTACATTTAAAATATGAATATTTTTTATTACAGGAAAACTAAAATTCTAGCCTTTTTTACTTTCAACATATGTTTCCATGTTTTCTACTGTAAGACAGACAAAAATTTTTTTGAGAGCTTTCTTGTTTCATACTGTACTGCTGCAGTCTGAAATGTAGAGTTATTTTATTTAAATTAGCTCTCTGGCATGACGTCAAAAATTTACATGTGAATTTCAATAAACATATAGTGGAAAGAAACATAGTAAAGGAAAAAATACAAAATCTTCTCCACCCTCAAATGGAAATAATTATGTTTGGGTATAAGTGGTTTGTTTCTTTGTCTCTTTTTATGCTTCAGTTAAAAACAGTTTAAAAGTCATAAATTAATTCCGTTTCAATAGAATTAGTTTGTATTTTTTTCCTGTGCATTCTCTTTTTTTTTTTTTTTTTTTTTTTTTCAATTTTCAGGGAAATGCAGAAGTTTATTAGAAGAAAAATCATACAAAATTGTTAAGCAGCACCAGAACACTGACTACTGAGAAGCTTGTGCCTTACAAACAAGACCTACTTTGTGTGATTAATTATGTGTGAGGGAAGCAGACGCACACATTTGTCACAGGGGTTGCTAACTTTGAGAGGAGTGTTTTACACAAGATCTCTGATGAACATGAAGGACAATTTTTGAATGTCATCTATGGAAGGGGTTGTGCTGGAGCTGTTTCTCATCAGTCAGGAAGAATTGGCTGGTGATACACTTACTGAGAGTAGCTTGGACAATAAGTACCATAAGTTCAGTAGGAGATATTGAGAAAGATGGGTAAAAAAATATAAAGCCAAGGACTTTTGAGAGGAGTTTTTGGCTTGCACAGCCAAAATCTCCTTGGTGAGATCCCATGAGAGACAAATACAAAGGCCAAAAGTGCCCTGTAGAGATGGTTGATCTTCACGGTCAGTGTCATAGCATTAAATGGCTTTCTGAAATGCAGCAAGTGGAGCATGTGATACATAAGACCAGTATAGCTGCAAACTGGTTGCTCCTGACTGAGCTCCAGTGCAAAAAGGAAATTTGCAGTGGTCGGAGACAGAAGGATAGGTCACCTTTGAGTACCGCAGAAACACTGCTCATGTATTCCAGGCTGCACGTCAGAATGACTAAGTTGTGAAAAAGATGGCCCCTGCTAGAAATATGAAGCACAACAAAGATGCACAGAAGAAAGGCGGGAAATGTGAGCCTGCTGCTCGGGGGAAGCTGACTTGGTGATAAAGAGCATCAAGACTGTTGAGGTGCTCAACGGATTTTTTAGGATGATTTGCCTTGTAGGTCCCTGAAACTTTCAGGCTTTATAAGAATGAAATGCAAGATGGAATTAGAGATGTCTTAACCAATCCACTTACATCAACAGAAGCCCATGGGACCAGATGGCTTGCACGTGCTGGTGCTGACGGAGTTTTCTGATGACTTTGAAAAGATATTCTTTATCACCTTTAGAAGTTCATGGCAAAAAGGGACGTTCTTATTAACTAGAGAAAGACAAACATCACAACGATATTCAAAAACATCAAGAAGGATAGTGGCTGGAAAAATTAGGAAGCAAATCCTCCTGGAAGCCAGGTTCAGAAGTCTCAAGAATTACAGAACGGCCTGGGTTGCATAGGGCCACAATGATAATCTAATTTCAACCCCACTGATATGTGCATGTTGCCAGCCACCAGACCAGGCTGTCCAGAGCCACATCCAGCCTAGCCTTGAATGCCTCTGGGGATGAGGCATCCACAACCTCCTTGGGCAACCTGTTCCAGTGCATCACAACTCTCCTAATATCTAAACTAAACCTCTCCTGTCTCAGTTTAAAACCATTCCCCCTTGTCCTATCACTATCCACCCTCATAAACATCCATTCCCCCTCCTGTTCGTATGCTCCCTTCAAGTGCTGGAAGGCTGCAATGAGGTCCCCCTGGACCCTTCTCTTATCCAAGCTAAACAAGCCCAGTTCCTTCAACCTTTCCTCACAGGGGATGTGCTCCAGTCCCCTGATAATCTTAGTGGTCTTCCTCTGGACCCGCTCTAAGAGCTCCATATCCTTCTTTTACGGGGAGCCCTAGGCCTGGACACAGTACTCCAGATGGGACCTCACAAGAACTGAGTAAAAGGAGACAATCACCTCCCTCTCCCTGCTGGCTACCCCTTTTTTAATGCAGCCCAGAACACAGTTGGCTTTCTGGGCTGGAAGAGTACACTGCTGGCTCATGTCCAGCTTCTCATCCATCAGGACCCCTAAGTTGTTCTCTGCAGGGCTGCTCTCAAGGAGATCTTCCCC